>NW_027466460.1:6560000-6670000 GCF_050575085.1 Anarhichas minor | reverse complement strand
GCTTGATTTCTGACATAAGCAAGGAGACTTGCCCTCTATGCTTTTGCATTTTTCGACAAAGATTCTCTCGGTTGACAAAGTAAAATAAGTATAATATCTCCGTCTACAGCTAGAATACAAAATTGGAACAAAACAGATTATTAGATTGATTAAATATGATGTGATCGCTGCAAAAACAATATCCAGAGTGGTTCAATGGACATTTTCTCAGAGACATCTCTGGATATTTATGCTAATGGATTTCCTTCTAATTGGACTGTACTTAAAGTGGCCACTGAAGAAGCCCCCTGGGTTGCTACTGTGTTTATTGGGGTTTCTTCTAAGAACGGTTCCCTTGGTAGAGGGGGTTTGTCCAAGGCTGTGCCGCTGCGACAGCAAGCTGCTGTACTGCGAGGGGCTCAACCTCACAGACATTCCCCGCAATCTGAGCAGCGCCATGGGCCTGTCCATGAGAGAGAACAACTTGACCGAGCTGCGTGAAGGCCAACTGGTTGGTCTGTCACAGCTCACCTGGCTCTACCTAGATCACAACAACATTGACATTGTGGAGGAGGGTGCATTTGACAGGCTGAGACGGGTGAAGGAGTTAGACCTCAGCAGCAACCGGATTGACAGTCTGCCAAATGGCACCTTTAGGCCCCTCCCAAACCTGCGTATCCTGGACCTCTCATACAACAGGCTGCAGGCACTAGAGCCTGACCTGTTCCACGGCCTTAGAAAGCTCACCAATTTGCATTTGCGCTACAATGTTTTAAAATTTGTGCCAGTGCGGATTTTTCAAGACTGCCGGAGCATGCAGTTTCTGGACTTGGGATACAACCAACTGCAGAGCCTAGCAAGAAACTCCTTCGCTGGCCTCTTCAAGTTGACTGAGTTGCATCTTGAGCACAACGAACTGGTTAAAGTCAACCTGGCCCACTTCCCTCGCCTCATCTCCTTACGTACACTGTACATGCACAACAATCGTGCTACTGTTGTTGTCAATACACTGGACTGGACATGGCATTTTTTAGAGAAGATTGACCTCTCAGCCAATGAAATAGAGTACATGGAACCACATGTTTTCGAGAGCGCACCCAACCTCAAGGTGCTGATGCTAGATTCCAATCGGTTGACCTCTGTGGACCAGCGCATCCTGGATTCTTGGTCATCTCTGGACAGCATTACCCTGGCAGGGAATGACTGGGAGTGCAGTCGTAACGTGTGTGCTTTGGCCTCTTGGCTGAGTGCCTTCCGAGGCCAGCGTGACAATTCCCTGCTGTGTTCAAGCCCCGACACCGCACAGGGCGAGGACGTGTTGGATGCTGTATATGCGTTTCAGCTCTGTGAGGATCCCCCAATGGAGGTAACTACAGCAGGCCTGTACGCCTCTACAAGGGATCTGGCCCAGGGTGGTTCTGTTGTCCTCGGCCCATTTACCCCTAACCCTTATGAGGGTGAGGGTAGCGAAGTGGTCACCAGTTCTTTCACCGTCACAGTGGGCCATGATGACCTGGAAAGCACCATGCAGATCCACAAGGTGGTGACTGGCACCATGGCAATCATATTTTCCTTGCTCATCATTGTGCTCATGCTGTATGTGGCATGGAAGTGCTTTCCAGCAGGAATAAGACAACTGAGGCAGTGCTTCAGCAGCCAGCGCCGTAAGCAGAAGCAAAAGCAAAGCATGCAGCAGATGGCTGCCATTTCTACACCGGAGTACTATGTTGACTATAAACCTAACCACATTGAGGGAGCTCTGGTAATCATCAATGAATATGGCTCTTGCACTTGCCAACAGCAACCATCTCGGGAATGTGAGGTGTGACCATGCGTTGTGAATACGTCTTTACCTGTGATTATCTGGAAATACAGTAAACCCCTTTTTGGATACACTTGGGAGGGGGATACTGTGGGACAGGAGGAATAAATGGATCTTTACTGACTCTTTTTACACAGCATCTCACTGTGATATGGAGGAGTGTGCTTTATGCGGCTGACTGTTTTGCAGTGGATTTACTGCTACTGCTATCTACTGCATATTTGAGGCCACCGGGCATAATGGCCACCTGACTCTTGGACCTGTTGATGTTCTACAGTAAACCAGAGAGGAATACATTGTGGGCACTGAGGCTTTTCTCTCATGGGTGGATATTTGAGCTTTAATGTGTCTTTCTACTTCAGGACATTTAATTATTGTTTGAAAAGAAACTGGGGACACACAAAAGATGAAAAAATTAAAAAAAACAACCATTTGTATTATGGTAAACACAATATTTGACAAGCATTTAAAATATATAAAAAAATGTTTAAGTTGGATTAAAAATGTAAAATAAAAGTCTGTGTAAAATATGTTAAAAAAAGAACTGCAAGTGTTGATAAAAAGTTATAAAAGATAATCTATTTCTTTTGTAAACTACAAAAAAATGTTTAAATAAATGAATTGCTATTCACAGTAAAGTCATTTGTACGTGAGAAGCCTGTCAGAAAGGATGGATGACAATAGACGCAGTCTTTACGCTAATGGACAGGAGAGATATGTCTCTGCAGTGTATCCAACCAAAAAAATGAAATACGGAAAAAAGGGGGGCAGAGGGATATCTGCATCTCATCTCCAATGTAAAATCCATGGTCTTTTAGATCTCTTCTCTGTTTTAACTCTCATATTTGTTGTTTTATCATTCGATGTGTTGGCTCGCTATCAGTGCAGTTGATTTCCCCCTTCACATTGCCTATCTGAGAATAGATTCAACTGATCTATCACATTTCAATTGGCAAGCCTATTTCCATATTATTACATCACTATCTGTGCACCATCCAAGTAAAGAAAGCAGAGTGTCAAAGATCTAAAGCTATGCTTCTCTTATTGCCTCTCACTCTTTGGATTTCACAGAGGAGCGATGCCTCCTTTCACTGAATCAAGCACACTAAAGGCAACAATCATCTAAACCATGCAAACTGAAATCAAAATACAATTTCCAATTGTATCACAATCATTGAAGAATTTATCCAGCAGCTTAAAAAAAGATTTGCACATACAATGTTTTTCACTGTGTTTTCATGTGATGTAAAATGTTTGTTGAATACAAGGTCATTCTGAGGTGTATATATATCCTTCTTCCTCTGGTGTTCATTGTGTAAATTAGTGCACTGACAGATGTTGTGTTTCCTGGGTTCTTTGACATGAACAGTATATGTTGTGTGAGAAGGGGGGAGGTGAGAGGGAGACGGGGGATCACAACTACTGCGGGAAAGAGGGAACAGACTGCTCTCTAGTGTGCATTTTATCATACTGTGGCTGCATTTTACCTATTGTGCACCATACTCTGCAAACCTCCACAGCTAAGGAAACATCAGTATACTGAATTTGCAGCGGCTTTTCTGAAAAAGATTCAATGCATCAATCTGCATCATTTTTGTGTTATTTTGCGATAAATTAAGATAATGTTTACAACTTGTAAGTCAGCAGGAATAAAAATGTTTAAGAAATCACTGACAATCATTACACAATTAGTTCTGTAAAGAGTAAAAAGTTATTTTCAAAGTTATCAGCAACATTGTGCGTGTAGTTGGTGTTCTGGTGTTCTTTGCACAATATGCAACAAAGGGTCAGAACAGGTAAGAATTGGTTGGGTTAGAGATCGTTTGGTGAGTTCTAAAATGGCGGAACGTGTGGATGATATAGCGTGAAGAAGTGCAAATGTCCCTGAAGCAACAATGTGTATGCCATTTTTTTTAAACTTTTTTTTTTGCTGGGGTTGAGGATTCAATATATTTATATAGAAATAATAAATAAAATATTGTCTGTCTAAAAAGGCAGTAATTGTTAAAACGGGCCAGCATGTTTACAGTATTTTGTGGAAATATCGCTGGCATTGGACAAAATTGCAAGCTCTAAAAAATAAGCGATTCAATTTGTTAATTCTTGTAATCACAGATTGTCAAATGCTGAAGGGACCTACAGAGTGAGGCACAGGATATACAAATTACTTTCCTTTCCTTCCACAGCTCGTAGGATTTCTCTCAGGTAAAATCCCATCTCAGACTAATCATCCTTATTAATATGAATATGCTGGGAATTCAGTGTTTTGCACTTGAGTGCAGTAAATTAAAACTATTTTCTTAGTCCATTCTTTAAAAAATGCAAGCGGCAGTAAACATGCGTTTTATGTTATAGAATATAAATCCATTGGGAGACATAAAACCTACTCTTAAAAAAAAAATACTACAAAATTTCTTTAAAAACATCCAACATGGAATTCATCAATCAGTTTTCACAACTTTAACGTCTATATATTTGTACGTATTTCTGCTCACAATTGTGTTCAAGTAGTTTGTCTTCACACACATCCATGCCAAATTGCGCTGAATGATGCGTTTTCATCAGAAACTGCCCTCAGTGGTCCGTGACAGTAAAGGGACCCTTTTCCAGGAATTACCATTCAAGCAATGTCTGAGGCATTGGCCTATGTAGGATTCAAAATAAAGGTGCAGTGTGAGCCATATACCCACAATGTACTTTCATGTTTGTTTTGGCTGTTAACAAGTTGAGTATCTCTGGGAAACAACTAAATGAATAGTCTGCACGCAATGCATGCAGTGCTCAAATAACAAAACACTGTGTGTGTTTTTTTAAGAGGAGTTATTTTAGGGCGGGATGATAGCTTAAAGTTGCCAGGTGACATTTATGTTCCATTTAGTATTTATGATACCAAGGGCATCCTACTTTAAGACTCAACATAGCTGTTAATCATAACCTGTCATATCATGTGAATGCAATTGACTGTAGTGAGTACGGTAGGTATTTTATTATATGTACGTCCTGTCTGCAATTTTAACCCCCTTAGAGTCCTTTACAGCCCCTTTAACAAAACTGCTGGGTACCATATGAGTACCATTTGAGGTTGAGAAGCTTCATTTGTATAAATATTGGATGATGCCTGGAGAGGCCAGCACTGGCACCGCTATTGATTTCATTTCAATCCTTTCTTGAACAAGCAACCAGGGCAAAAGGTGATGGAGAATAGCTCTGAATATTTTAAAAGCTTTGAGTCCTAAGGGCTGACGTTAGACTACTTTAGACTTATCTCTATTCACCTTTACCATCCTTCTTTCTCCCTCTCTCTTGTCTGTGCCCATAAAACACAGTAGCTGTGGAGAAAAACATCCATTCATCTACCTGACAATAGATCAAATCTCTGCTTGACCTGAGCTTGGGGTGATAATTCCCTCTGGGGAGATATGCGCTGGCAGACAGCATCCATTATAAATACCTTGATTGATGATGCTCAGTAAAAATCAATAAAGATGAGTGGTGACCAAAATGATCATAGTGATAACAAATACATATATTCGTCTCTCCTTCACATTTTCAAATGTAAACTGATGGATGAGGATGATATGTTTTATTTATATGTAAATCCAGAATTGATTTAGAGTGTCTTACACTAATCAGATCTCTGTTGAGTCAGAAGAAGTGTGAGATTCTGCCTCTTTTAAGAGCAGTTGGGCAAGCAAGCGTTACATTTGTTCTGTACTTTTCAGAGCCGCAGCTGTCTGCCAGCCAGAGGATGTACAGGGGTTTTATGTACAATGCACATGCTAACAGGTCTGACACTATTGGCCTGTAGCCTTATGTGTGCAAAACTGAGCACGTGGTGTATCTGATTTGTGCACATGCAGTTACGTTTGTGTGCGTTTGGTTGTAAATAAGCCCAACAAGATCTGGAAACCATGGTGTCTGGGACGACAGTGTTATGAGTGCAATGCCGAGATGAGAAGTCACAAACGAAAGACGTTTATAAAAGTAGAGTTACTGACTCAAAGATTCAATTCAGGGGGGGGGGGGGGGGGGCAAAAGGCAGAGCATTGTGTACATGAGGCGGCGGTCAGATATAAAGGCCAAACACTAACAATGGAGACACCCTGCAGACTCAAACTGAACAGGTAGGTGCTAGCTGAGATCCAATTAAACACAATGTAACTTCACTATCATCAACATAAAAACAACAGTGGAATACAATAAACAAAAATGGTGTAAGCATTTGTATGCCTGTGTGCCTGCACATACTGTACCTCTGCCTTTGTGCAGTGGTGCATGTGTGCGGCAGTGACAAAACATCACTCTGCAGATCTCTGGGGAAAATAGCTTGCATCACAACCTGCAGCGAGGGGGGGGCCCTCAGAGACGCAAACAAATCCTGAAAAAATGAATTAACCTGGCTTCCTGTGAGGGGTATCGATCGGGCAACATTCTGCCATCTCATTGGGACGAGGACTGTGCTGCATAATAAACGCGTACCGCCCCCTCATAACTGGATGGAGAGCTAAATCATGGGTGGCAGCATGTACTGCAGTAGGCTGAAAGGAGCCGGTGATGACTAATGACAATGAGTGGGTGGCTTTCCACTGCTTCTTTTATAACAGGTGGGTGATCAGGATCAATATTCTAATCATCATCAACATTATCTTTGAATCCAAAACCTCTGACACACCATTTTCTCTCTTGCTGTACATTGCCTTCTTCCTCCTTCCAAATACTGCTGCTGTTGTTGTTGTTATGAATGTGAAATAATTTAAAATATGACTGCACTGAATTCAATGACAGCCACGAACAAAATCCTGTTGTTAGCCTCAAGAGAGAGATAGAGAGAGAGAGAGAGAGAGAGATCTCCTTTTGTGATGCTAAGCTAAGAATAACTTGTAGTTTACTTCCAGACCTTGTGAAAATACAACAAATAATAGCTTTACTAATACAGACGAATCAATTAATGACTCAAGCTAACTCTGCAGACAACCTATAGACCTCTCCACCCACTGCTTCATTTGCATGCACCATACTCAAGCAAACACTGAATTAATAATAATCACTGAGGAGTCATTATTTATATCTACATATGGCACTGAGCAGTGGTGGCTGATGACGGTGAAACTGGTTGGAGAATTGGAGCAAGGTTGGCAGCTGAATATTCATTACAGTGAGTCAGTATGGGGAGAGAGGAACAGAAAACTGGTGCCCATTATTATAACAATAATAACAATGATTATTATTTTATTAGAGGGTATTTTGTAGATAACTTTCTTGCCATTGCTCGGTCGGATTAGCCCATGATAATGTTTTGTCTTGCATTTCACATTTCACATCAGGGATAGTCAGTGAGATAATACATGGCAACAGCTGGGCCTGCAGCTGAGGCGCCATGTTACCCATATAAGACCAGATGTGGGTCAGCGCCTAATGTTCAGAGTATTATGGTGGCTGAACTACAAAGCTTTATCCAGGACTGCATTTAGGATTTTCTATTAATGCATTACTGTTATTCATACCTTTACAGATAGACCCTGATGCAATTGATGGGATGTAAAACGAATCTAAGATCATTTTGGCTACAACTTTTAAATACATTTACACATTTTTCTACACCTAGGATTTTGTAGGTCCTGCATGTTTTGATATATATTTCTTCCAATCCAGTTATACTCCTCATGTTTCAATAGTCCTACAAAGTAGGTGCCTAAAGACACAAACTGTGCTCCAGCAACCACACAAGGAAATAGTGATCAATAAAATGCATTGCTGCCATTCCTGCATTTGAATGTGGGCCGGCATATGGGAGTATTCTGTTCAAAAACAATAAATAATTTAAATAATGAAGCCGTACCTATTATATATGCTTGAGGAAATATTTTCTGCAGCACTGACCAGCACAAGAGTGGTGATGGAAAAGTTTGGTGAAAGCATGGGAAGGAAACTGTGTAAATGAGTGTGTTCAGAGAGAGAAAGCACACACATACAAATAAAAAAAGTATCAAACTACATCCATCGGGATGTTAAATATGATCGTAAGATTGAATTTACAAGGCTAGTCAAACACGTTATAATGTTAAAGAAAAAGTACTTGCTTCATCTCGTTCTAATATAGATGAATATTCTGTGCATCTGCATTTGGTGTAGATCTATAACAATACAAAGATTAGCAATATAGCAATTCATTAAGCAGCACTTTATGGACATTTAGATTCACTGTGCAAGATGCGGTCACCAAAAGCTTTTAAAAGAACTTAAACAAACAAAAAGGAAAATGAATAAAATTGAATAAAACGGATTTCAAAACAAAGTTGGTGAGCGTCTACTCCTTTACCCAGCACACAGACATCCGCTCAAGTTATTCACCGCTTATGATAAATGAGTCATCAGGACAACTGCATCCAAGACAACACTTTGATTAAGCGTTTCAAAGGCACGGCACAGACAAGACTGAAGAAGCTCCTTTTTGAATAAAAAGTCTCCACAGGTTAAGCGAAGTGAAAAAAGACAGCATTTATCATTTCCCATTTATCTGATCAGTGTCGGGATGAATAAATGCTAATCTACCCGCTCTCCTTGCTCCCTCTCTCTTGCCTATCTGAGAGGGCAGATTGGCATCTCTCCAGTAGCCAGTGAGATTGGCTGCATAAATGGGTTTGCCCCATTCTCTAAGCGTCAGCTGAGCAAAGAGAACGTGTTCACCGTTTACAAAACCATTGAGCTAAAGGCATATATATATGTATATATATATATATGTATATGTATATATATATATGTATATGTATATATATATATATATATACATTTTGTACAATGTTGGAGGTGATGGTTGGATATATATGTCGATGTTTAAATATCACTGTGAAATAGGTTTAAAAAAAACAAGAAGAGCTAATTAGGTAGACCTGTATAGATTAAATGCTTAGAGAATCAATCCCTGTTAAATTCAACAAATAAATTCAGATTTGTTTTGGCATTGTTGCCACTCAGTAGACATTTTTTTAAGACTAAATGATGTGGAATATACAGTAAATGTATGGTGAATGTCAACCTTGCAATATAAGGCTGCATTTCAGTCAATATGCCATTATGTTTCCTCTTGGCTGCTTTGGATAGAATGGTCCTCCATGTACAAGCAGGTTCTCCTGATTATTTTGTAAAACCCAATACGTTTTTTTTTTTTTATATATGAACCTAATAACCTTTTGAATGAAATACATTTACAATTCACATTTTCACATCACTGAAGCTAATGTTTTGTGACAGCAATATTGCTTTTAGTTAATGCGGTTCCAATTTCAATCGGCCCCAGTTTCTCAGCAAGTATAGTAATGACAAAAGATAATAATTCGCATTAAATCATTAGAGTAAAATAGGTGTGGTTAAAAAAAGGATTGTGCCCTTGTTCTTTTTCTTCACTCTTCATTTTGCTTTGCAAACGTTAAGGTTGCCTTATAGAGCCAAAATGGCCAACTGAACTGTGAGAGTACTTAGAAAGAGAGGAAATAGGTGCTACGAAATGCATATAAACACACACAGTAGGTTACACGTACAGCACATGAAGCAAAGAATCCTCCTGCCACGATGTTCAATGACATTTGAAAAGAAAAATACAAAGGCAAGCAACAAGAAACACGAATTTAAGGAGTAGAAAAGAGATACAAAACAGATTGCAGCTTTGACCATTGCTGTATGTCAACAATGGCAAGCATTCAGGTCTGAAGTTATTCTGCCTGTAAGAACTGAATAGAGGTTATGGAACTGAACAATTTTTCAAGGCAGGTAAGTAGAGGGTGGTGTAGCTGCTGAGTGAAACATAAATAGAGGTGGCCACTGAAGTATCTTTGTTGAAAGAAAAGGTCATAGTCAGAAAAATACTGGAACAACAAAAGGGCGCAGATTTGCTCAACTATTTTTATTTAGTTATTTTTTACTTTTTATAAACAGCAAGTATATAAAAACTGGAAGAAAATTGAAAATAAAAACAATTCCAGTCACTGTGTGTAATTAACTTATATACAGTATAATGAAGAGACATATAGTGCTAACATGCTAAAGTGAGATCTGCTTAATCAAATGGTTTCTACTAAATCAAAACATCCATCCATTCTCTTCTTCTGAGTCGTGGGGGCAGCAGCGTATTCCAGATTGAAATAATATATTATTTACAAATATTTTGCTGCAATAAACTGTCATCATCAACTCAAGAAAACCACAATCATTTCAAATTGACAACTTTGCTACATCAGTGTGCCATTGACAGTGTGGAATCAATCCAGGGACTCTTTACGTATTACATCCACTACCTTATGATTGAACTAATGCTTCTTGTTTATATGTGTCAGACCTCATTTTCAATAAGTTAGGCTTTGCAAGGTTAGACTTTAAAACATATTCCCCGGGGAGTGTGACAAATAAAGACGTTTCAAATGTATTTACACAGATCTGCTTCATGTGTTTTAACAATTCTGACCACCATAATCCATTAAGTGTCAACTTCAGCAGCATTAATTCAATCATTCTCATAATCAAAATGGTTGCTCTGAGCCCCTGCTGCGGGGCTTAGTGATGGTGTGCTGAGAATGAAAAGGGACATTAAAATGGGCTGGAGCATGCAATCCCCCAAAAAGGCATTTGCTGCGCTCTGCATGCACCAAGGACATGTAACAGTAAGGTCAGGATCAAACATCGGCAGAATACTGAATAAGTCAGCCTCCTGGGCTGTGATTCCAGGATCCAACTCATCCTCCCTGTCCGATGGTAAAATGTCTAATCGCCCTAGATAGGCCGTCCCTAAAGGCATGCTGACAACTTCCAACACGCAGCACAAAGTCTGGAGCATAAGCAGGTATATGCTCATACAAGAAACCCCCTGCTGTCTACATGTGCGTATTAAATAATCCATTATTTAGCTGAATCTCCTCACTCTATGTCCTTCATTTCACCTTTCACATTTCATCTCATACCAACAAAGCTACATGTCAGGTATACTGTAACAGAAACTAAATCACTTTTTGGACATACGTGAAAAATGAAGTGCGCTGCTTTATTTTTTTTTTGATACCTGCACCGGCCCTGTAAGTGTCCTTACACTGTTGCTAGGCAACCAAAGACTCAGCCACTGTCCACTACTTTGCTATTACATCAGGAAATGTAATTGTAATTGCACAGTATATCAGTCACGACAGTGCAAATCAGAAGCCTATTGTTGAGACTTTCCGTCATGCTGAAACATTGGGCAGGAACCATAGCTTCAGTCCCCCTCTTTACATGAATTGCTGTGATGTGGAAGAAGAAAGCCTCACCTCTGTTGTCATTCGATTAGACGCAGAGAAAAAAAAGCCGTGGTGACGTAGGCAATTTTTTTTTCCTGCACACAGCTGAACACTTTTTCAACTTGGGGTGCCCAGAGCATTTCTAAAAAAAACATGCAAGGTGTGCTGGGTGGATAAAAGTGAGGTGCCCTGGGTGCTTAAGCAGCATTCAAAACCCCTCAGATCCAGTGAAACAATTAAAAAAGGCAGCTCACTGCCAAAAAGGAGTCCACTGTGATCACCTGCTCTGCCTGCTCACTGCAGCTACCGAAGTCTTTCCTTTCAGTCAGTGCCTAAATGTTTCGAATGGAAATAATAGGTTTGGTCCTGAAGTTGGCTTTTATTGCAAATGCATAATCTTCCCTCGGATAAGCACAGGTCTAACAACACAACTAGTCCATGTGACTATTTGTTAAAATAGCAACAAAAAAAAAAAGGTATTGCTTATCAGATTACAGTGTGTTTCTCCTGAGCTAGTCAAATGAGAGCAGAGAATAAATCACATTATTTTTTTAGCGGAATTTCATATGCTCGTACCCTTCAGGCAAGTGTTGTTTCCTCCTCCATTGAAGGCATTTGGGACTACAGTGTGGGAGTGGGAATGAGAATTGTTGTTTTAAAGCTGGCACTAATGAAACCCATGGGTCTGCAATGACAATAGGAGGATATTTGATGAGAACGTATGTGGTCCAGTCTGGCCGTGCATGTGTCTCCGTGTGTGCGATTGTATTTGGAAGTACAAGAGAGGGAGAAAAAATATAGATTCATAGCATCAGTTTTGTGACATTTTAAGAACTTTTTAAAGCTGCCATATGGTCCTCTTTAATCTTTTGATGCTTTGAACGTCCAATGCCTGCAAACCTACGAATATATTTGGATTATTTTGAAGGAAAAATGGCAAGTACCTTCAAACACATACCATGAGGTATGTGTACCGACAGCTCTCCATTTGTCTTAAAATGCCAAATGGGACAACCTACAGTAATGCATACGCCTCAAAGGGACGTTTAACAAAGACTCGGCAGGAGCTGAAGCAGTTAAGAATCATGCTTTTAGTGTTGAGTCCTGTTTAATGCCACCAGAAGTGCAAAACAAGATTTCAAGTTTCCAAAAATGAATCCAAAACGTGCAGGCAAACTGACAACCATTTAGACAAAAAACTGTTTAGATGCAATGAATGAGATCTCATGAAAAAATTATATTTAATGCAGATATTTATAAACAAAAAGACTGCGACCAGCTCTAAAAACAATCTATGCTGTATATATATATATATATATATTTAAAAACCTAAAAATGGGAAGTGGACTTGGAATAGTGCCTGTACCTGTTCATATTAAGCATTGACAGGATACAATCTAAGTCCCCATGTTCCTTGTTGGCTCAGATTAATTCAAGTATGGAAGTATTCTGTACAGATTCTGGCCCCAAGGTTGAGAATTTGTGCTACACTGTATATATTTGTTCGCCATTATGAGTTGCTGAAACACACACATATACAGTATATTGTTTTAGGTGTATACCCTCAATGCATAACTCACACAATTAAAGCTTAAAAAAAATGAAACCCTCATGTGAAAATAATCACTGACTTACTGCACATGAATATACGTACTCCTTTATAAGAAGCCTTTAAAACAGATGCTTCATTCAACTCCCTCAAGCTTAAGTTATACAGTTTGGGAATAACTGCCTTTTAAGCAGCAATATGAATCCATGTCCCTCTGTTACAAAGACTTCAGCTCCTATACATCGATAAAGGGAAGCAACTGAACGTTTCACAGTATATTGCGTGTCTTGCATGCTCAGGCCACAATTGTTTCTAAATCCCTTCCTGGATATATTACAAATCTGTGTATATGCGCTCTCAAGAGTTGACTGGCAGACTGAGCAGCACTGTGTGCTCTTTCAAATCGTTTGTTGTCACTTTGCTGCCATTTTCATTTCCTAATTATTTTGACTGATCATTTTATCGAGACATTCATTAAGCACACTTCTTTCTTGTATTTATGCTTTTTAATAAGCTATAATAAACAAATATAGAAAACATTTTGTATGTATTAGTGAAACTGTAATCGTAAACCCTGACATGAGATGGAAGAAACAACAGAGACTGAAAGAGAGTTAAAGGTTTGGAGGACGGAGAGTCAACAATGCCAAAATCCAAAACAACCAGATGGTCCCCGGAACAAGCATCGCCTAGAGTAAGTCACCTCCCCCCTTCACAGTTTACTGTACATTCAAGCATGGACCTACACCAAACATCCCCCTGCTCCAATCTCAAACATAGTTAGGAATGGCACTAAAGGGATCCATGGTGCACTTTGTACGAGGGATTGACAAAAATAGGTCATTCCAGTTGGTTGCAAATAGGTGATTATAAGATAATCTGTTTTTTTAGAGTGATATATGCTGTGGCACACATAAAGATACACATTGAGTTGTTCTCTCAAGTCAAATCCTGTTGTTTGCATTGTGTGTTTTTATGGATATGTATTCACTTTGCTTCCTTTCCATTAAAAAAAACAAGGACGTCTTTTCTGGCACCATTTTCAGTTAAAGGTGAGAATGGAAAAGCTGTATCTAAATATTCTCAACAAATGGTTTTATTTCCTTGGATGAAGCGAAGCACAAAGTAATCAGTGAGCAACCTCTCTTGCCCCTCTTTCACAAGCCCACGCACCGACACATCCCACACTCGCAGACATACTGAGAGAAGAGGGGCTTGTTATTGGCCACAGTGTAGGAGACTCATCAATCAATCATGAATTAATGGTTAGGCCATCTCATCGAAGCACATGCACCCCCCTGCAGTCACACAACCAATGCGCATACAGACAGACTCCTGGCTTTGTGGGCACACATGACTCAAAATCAAATCACAAAAGCCATTTCATTAAACTGAGCTGTTCAATAGCTTTAATCATTTACTAAATGATTGTTAAAAAAAAAAAAAAAATCCCTCGTTCAGGCAGTATTTGCTAAGCCATAAATTCTATAATTCAGCATGTCACATTAAAAGCACCAATACATACCGAATATTGACATCAAACAACAACAAAAGTGTCTTATAGTCACAAAATGAGCTTACAGTGTTTTTGTCGCTTAAGCATTATCATGGTGCTCATTTGTTCACGAAACAACTAGAGGGACGTGTGACAAATCTCTTTCATGGAGAATACTGGCATGCGTGTTTTGGTCCAGAGCAGCCATAAGGGTCTCTGTAGGGGGTGGTGAGAAGGGATATGCTCTCCATTCATTGTTGTTTGAGAGGCCAATGAGCCTCTTGATCCCTGGGTAATCTCCAGCTATCTGTCTGAGTTATCACCTCTACTGATTTAGGTCACCCTGGCTGCTTTTGGTTTTTAGGTTGTCCACCATCCCCCACAGAGCACACGCACACAAAATCCCACATGCAATTGGACGAGAGGATAAACAGTCAGCCCGATTGCATGAAAGGCATACACATTGCTCTCTCCGGTAAAAACAGTATTCAATCATGGATGGAAGAGACAATAATGTTGCTGATGTTTCAAAGATAGATTCAAGACATTCAGGAACTCAAACGATTACATATTTTAAATAACCTTATTCTGCTTTTCTATGACACTGCAATAAAACTAAGTCATTTTCGTCACTTGTTATTGGCAAGTTGTTCAAATTTCCCTGAAATTCTGGCCCTCAAGATTGCTAATACTGTCCATTGTCTGGTATGTTAGTTTATAATAAAAGTGCATATTGTTTATAAGAAACAATATCACTAATTTGGTTGATTAGACAAAGGAGTATCAATCTTATGGCTTTAGTTGAAAGGGTAATATAACACTTTTAATTGTACTGCCATCGTGCTGGATATTTCAGTGTAAAGTCAATATTAATTTACTTTTTTGCACAAAAATAGACTTTATTAAAGAACATCATTTAATAAATGATCATTATTGTGAGCATTTGTCTTCCATTCTTCATTTTAAATCCTTTCATGCATTTTACATACACATACATACAAAGATATTTTTCATTCTACTACAGGAACAGTGACCTATAAATAAGTTACATACTAAATTGTGTATTGCCTTGTGTTGGCAGCTATTGAATAGCAAATTGTGATTTAATGGTGTTAAAACAATAGGACAAATTCAGAATAAACTTTCTGCTGTGATTTTTAATGTGTACTGTAGAAACAAATTAGCTATTTTCTGTTTGTATCTTTGTTAACATGAACACAAAGAGTCCTCTGTTTGCTTGAGTTAGATGACCTTGTGGTGATTTCATGTTTTTATTTACCGTAAGAGGGAAAACATTCTCGATAAGCCTCACTTTGCATGACTATGCTGAACTGATCGTTGGTTAAAAATGGTCTATCCACTGAAATATAGCGTAAGTAACATTGTTTCCTCATATCTTTTTTTTTTAAATCCTCTAACAGTGGAGCATGCTGAGCCCCATTTTCCAATCCAACTATAGCTCAGTGTTACTCACCCAGCACCCCCAACCCCAGCCTAAGCTACGTGGCTCCCTTGCTCCATCATCTCCTTATAGCCAACAGTTCGCTCCCCGGCCCTTGAGGAAGACTAATATCCTGTCCTCTTTTGCTGTAATGAAAAAACGTAGGCCACATGGGAAAAAAAAATATGGAAAAGTCTGGATAAAGGACAAGCTGCTCATGGGTCTGGGGGTGTCTGTTGTACCAGCTCATTTTGAACATTTAATTCCAAGCAGGGTTCATATTGACAAGATCTCCAGCTGTGGCAAATAATTTATTCTAAATTGGGATGTTAACGAGGGTTTTGGACAAGAGATGTGATTGCCTTTTGAAGAATACAGTATATTGTATTGTATACAAATTATCAATATTGACTATAGTATGCTCTTATCACTTACCAAAAAAATGTCTAATGTAGTCGATATTGGAAAGTTTACTCTGACAAAAACATTATTTTATGCAAAGTAAATGTTAATGTTAACTGTAGACTCATTTATTTCTAGTTCATTTTCAATATTGTTCAATAATCACTGGACATAATGCAATGAATAAATTAAAAAACATTTTTGTAATAAAACTATCAGTCTGAAATTTCCAGTGTTGTGGAGAAAATGCAACAAGCAAACGATTGAAATAAAGTTACATTTTTTTTTTTTCAACAAATTAAGCCTGGAGGTGATATAGGCACAAATTCACACTGCAGTTTTGAATGGAACTGTCCACACACTGCATCAGTGTGTGTCATGCATAACTGAAGAACAAAACCAGCAATAGTTTGGGAGAGTGAGATTAAATGCACCCATTCACTAAAGAGGGAATTACTGACCTACTGGGTCAACCGCAGTGTGTCGCCCCAGGCCTTATTGAAAAGGCTACCAATTGGAGTACATTGTCATGATCTTGACCTCAGCATAGATGTCACAGAGGATGGGTGCAAGCAGCGTGTTTCCCCCATGCTTTTCAACATATAATACATCACTTGCCATTATGTAGTCAACATCCCCATCTGGCTCGGACACTGTACCATTGTTTGAGGAAAACAGGCGGCACCGGTCACAGTTAAAGGATCAATTCATCATTTAGGGCCAAGGCCATGGGCGCTGTTGACAGCATTTCCTACAGCATCAAGGGTCTTTGAAGTTCTCTTCTCAAACGCTCAAGCTCACAGACAGACGTACTCCTTTTGTTTTCTTATTACAGTTGATAGAGGAAGAGTTCATTCAATACCAGCTTTATCTCTTTTTACCATTCCAAGTCAATGCCATGAAATTGCATCTTCCGCAATTTCACCATCTTTTGTATTGCCTGTCACCATGAACATGACCTCATTTTTCACACATATCTGTATAAACACAGTCATGTTTATCAGTGGGGAGCTAGTATGGTGCTGTCATACATGCTGTACATGTTAACTTGTGCTGTGTATTGCTGTTCAAGCCAGCTGTATTATAAAGCTATCGTCAATGAGGATAATGACATGCTCCAAGCTACACTTACAAAACAGGAAGTTCTAATTGCAACATCTGGCCCTGGACCTTTCATTGCTGGATATGCATGTTTTCACAATGGAACAGCATGTGATCAAGGTTACTCCTTATGCAAGCCAAGAAAAATAGCAACGGACTGGGATAGTGCTACGCTGTGAACCTGTTTTGAAATAAATTGGTAAAGAAATTAGTTTGTGGCATGTAACCAACACACACACAAATATAAACACAGACATGCATCTCCAATTCAGTGTAGGTGGCAGTGGGGAGGCGCTAAATAAAACAAATCTATGTTTTGTGAACCCCCATCAAACTTCCATAGGCATAATTTCTGCAAACGGTAAGAGATCCCGACAGCCTCAGCCTCAGCCTCACCCACACATTGGGCCTTAAGGACCTGCTGAAAAAGGGCAAAAGTGAAAAAGTGAAGTGAAAAGTCTTTTGTTGAGCATGCCTAATGTTTACAGAGTCACCTGCAGCAGTTAGTGTATGGAAGCAGGTTGAGGTAAGTTTAGAAATGCATAAAGAGCAAGTCAACAAAGAATAATGAAAGAAAGAGACAGATCTGGTACCATCATCCTTCACATCCATAGGAACAGCAATACTCTCTGCAATGCAGTGGAATAATATCCACTGAGCTTGAGTTTATTCAAAATGCTCGTATACACATGCATCATTTATAGCTGATAGACCTTGCTTGAGAACATGATGCAGGACCCACTTTGTTTACTGGCTTTGAAAACCAAAGTTGTCTTTAATACGATGTGCTGCAAGACATTTGCTGATCATTTCTTACTTATAGTCTTAAATGGCAACACCACAGAGGCTCAACTGTGGTGCAGTTAGCATGTGTGGGGTAGAAGTGTCATGCGAGTATGTTTTATACCATCTGATGTTTAGAGGGGAACCAAATAACCACACACTTCTAATACGCTGTACACAGTGTTGACCTGATACTGGACGTTTAAGAGCATATAGCAAATTGCTATGGTCATATAAGCACCTAAATGCCTACAATTTACTGTATAATGTATGCGTGTATGTAATGTAAATGTATAATATAGAGAAGTATACTGTAATTGATCAGAGAAGTTGAGAGGAGAGAGAAGAGGAAGATATTTATTACAAATGTGTTGATTAGTGGTGTTAAGACATGCTAATCTGACAAAAACAAGTTAATAAATGACTTAACACAACTAAGTTAATACCCACAAAACACAGCCCAATCCCCCTGTGCTTGTGTTGTTGGCCAGCGTCTGACTCAAGATACAGCAGGGCAGGCAGTGTGCAGGCAAAAGCGCATAGCAAGCTCTGGTGCCCATGTTAGCAGCATGCATTTAGCTAACAGAACAAAGAGAGCAAATTGCCAACATCAGTTCTCAGTGAAAAGCTTTTCGGAGGATTAACTTTTGGATGCATCATACTTTCCCGTATGTCCACAGTGATGGAAACCGATGGAAAAAATAACACCATCGGATCCGAAGTGCAACAAGTGCATGGCTACTGTCATTAGGGAAGAATAATTAATAACGACAACTGTGATGTCATTCTGGTTGGCACTTTTATTTGGTGTGTTGTTTGATCTTCTGATCGTTAAAGCTGTTCTGTGAGAGAGGCATTCAAGGTGATGGAGTTTAACAAGAAGTAATGAATTGCTTTGGATATATTAATATTTTGGAGTGTTGGCTTCCATATCAGTAACTAAAGTAGTGGCTTTGGCACTAGCTCTTATGCAGGAGCTATCTACAAAAATGTTTAAAGGAGCCAACTGCTGATCCGTATCAGATCAGAAGTCTAGTATTCTGACCCACAGCTTATATTTCCATTGATAGAACATTTGCTAATGAACACATCTTTCTTCATTGTCTTCAAGGGGGATTTTGGCTTTGAATTTGGAAACATATTTTTGCAGGCATTTCATTTTAATTGTGACCCACGTCTGACCTCACAGTAACTTGAATGATTGATGGGAAGGCCAGAAGAGCCTCCAACCCATTCCCCATAGATCCATTGCTATTCATCTGACAACGTGACCTACCATGGCACGGGTACTACTGTGTGTCTAGACCAGGTTGAAGGAGTAAAGCTCGGACTCTCTGCCTGTGTAATGGCAAAACACACAAATGAACAAAACTCACTGATGGTATGTACTACAAAGGGAATGAATGAAGGCCAATGACCTTAGCCAAAATCAAATCAAGACATAAATGCTGAAGTGAAATAGTTTTAAGCAATTGAACATTGAGAGAAAACTAAATTGAAAAAAAAATAAATAACAGAGAAAAAAAATCTGACATTACCAAATGCTAATTGTTGTATCACCATCCTTTGAGGATCACTGTGCAGGCAACAAGGATCCTGAGACAGATGGAGGCCCATCTGAGCAAACCCACAAACCAACAGGGCCATCAATCAAAGTCTGTGTTTGTATGGGGATGGGCTGTGATGTTAGTGTAAGCATCTCCCTGTCTGTCATCAGGAAAACAATTTCACAAACTCACAAAACACACCCACAAACACAGGAGCTGTCAAAGCAACCACCGTGTATGGGGGAAGGTTGCACAACTGGAGAGTGAAGGACCAAATCGGCTCCGTAACCTCTGAAGACCACGATCAAGCTGCACATTCACTGTTGTCTTGAAGAATATTCCAAGTCTCATCCACTGCATTCTGGCTCTTACATCTTGAAAGGACCCCATCTTTAGGCACCCACCAGCTTTTGCAATTTAACATGTCAGCATCCGTAGGGAGTTGTACATAGTTGTTCAAGTTTTGTGCCTCTCTGCCTGGGGGGGTTGAGGGTTTGGCAGCGCTCTCCAGTTGACTAATTAAAGTCTAAACAAGTGCATAAATAGATACAGATGGGGACTGCAATTCATGGGCAGCTTTGGCTCTAAATGGACGGCAGGACTTACAGTAGAGTCAGATCAGATCGAGTCACATGAGAGACTGAAAGAATGTCTGAGTGTCTGTGTGTCTTATGGAAAAAAGGAAAGAATAAATGAGATAAAGAAAAACAGGGGGAGATAATGGAAAAACTAGCAACCCACGATGCATAGCAATGATTTGCACAGCCATATTTAGCCCAAGCTGTATGGCATCTTAAGTCTGAAGCAATAAGCCCTTAGAAAAAGCAGTAAAACATCCTGCAAACATATTGTAACTTCTCCACTGTTCATCTATTTAGGCTTCTGCAAGGTCCATGCTCCCTTTATTATCAAGAAACAAATTGTTGAACAAGTAATTTGCATCCGCGTCACAAATATCTTTCTGACTTTGATCAAATTTGTCTGCACGGATACCGATAAAATGATGATGGCAACAATAGAGTCTGAATGGTGCAAATTAAAGAAATATCACATTTTGGGAAATACTCATATTCACTTTCCTGCATAGAGAGTGAATATGGAGACCGATACAAGCCTGGCGCTTTCTAAAGGTTGCAAAATCCACCTACCAACTCATCTGACACTCTAATTAACATAGTATATCTTGTTTTTGTAATCCATGTTAAAACAAGTTTTGGTTGTTGTCTTGGCTGGGCAGAGTGCAGAGTTGTTGCAAACTCATTGTGATGACAAGACTCCAGGCAAATTAAAAAAAGTTATAACATCTTAGTTAGTGAGCTTTAGAGGTGCTGCTAGGCATATTTTGTTATCCTTTTGACGAAAGCAGGCTGCTGGTTGTAGCTTTACAGGCCTACAGTTCACGTTAGCCATCTTTGCATTTACTGTGCCACTAACCGGGGGCTGTATGTAGTTGTTTATTGGATTAAATCCAAAGTGGCAGGAACGAGAAACCTGTTACTTTTCATTTCATCCTACCTGCAACCAGGAGACTACTTCACCAGGTGGAGGGCGTGCGACAGACGGACAGGAGACGGACCTTCAGTTAGCGTAGCTGTAGCAACTTAAATTCAGCCAGTGCAAACCCCAGCGTTGCAGGTCTGTCAGCCAGCTGTCCCAACTCCCCACCACATCCACAACGTTTCTGTTTTTGCCGTTACACAGGTTAGACCCAGTACCAGCACGCTGTGAGTCCCGGCAGGGGCTTGCACTGTCTGAATGCAAGCTAACTGTTAACTGAAGGTTTGTGTTCCAGAGCTGCAGTAATCTCATGGCGGCAGGGAGGACAAAACAAAAATACAAGTCATATTTTTGTTTCTGCACCTTTGGAATTAATCGAACCCACAAACTATCAAAATGTACATGAAACCTGTATTTTTAAGGTGACAAGCCTTGGGGCAGCTATCCTTCTTCATCCTCTCATGAGGGCAGACTGGACGATACAGGGACTCACTATTTTTAAAGCAATATAAAAAAAATCAACAGTACAACTGTGACAAACCAAAATAAAACCAAGGCCACAACTGTTGCCAGTTATAAGTGAACGTATTGAACGTGACGCGACAGATGTTTACACAATTATGAAGTCTTAACCTCGGCTTCCTTTAATAACACAGCAGCCCATCTGAGTGTGACCTGCCTGACTGAAGTGTCTATATCTTCTAAGACCCATAGAGGCAAGATGTGACACAAGCTTATACCTGACGCCTGTGTTATAATGAGCTCGTTAAACTATATGGAGCCTTGTTTCCAACAAGAGCCACTAAACAGTCTCTGCAACATGTACAAGTCCATAAACTTTTATTGGTTCCCACCCATTGCATCCCCAGCCATTAATTGTCAGGGTGTGGGGGGGGGGGTTTCATTACTAAGTGAAATCTAACCTTGTTCAAAAGTAAACAGACCATGTAAATAAAACATCTCTGATGACTCACAACACACGTTGAGAGCATAATTAAGAATAGAGGATGATGAAATGGTTACACTATCAAAAATCAAATACCATTTCATTTCTCATATCACACACCTATTTTATAGCATGCAGTACCCGCTACATGTAGGCTTCACTTCAGTGTACTCACAGCCATTAATAAATTAACACAGTCAATTAATTCTTAATCGTTATGCAAACCACAGCATAACTTGCTTGAATGCTGTGAATGTACTGCAATTTATGGAACAAGGAAAAAAAAAAATCAATGCAATTCTATAGGGTCTACTGCATCTAGTGTTGAGTGATCTTACATCAGTGGCTGTGAACACCTTCTACGTGTTGCGCCACGCATGTTTATTGTGATCCTTGAAGGCAGTCATTTACAGTATGAACACACACACAGACGCTTCAGGCAACAATCACGACAGGGTTATTGTACTGTATACCATAATAGGGAAACCACTTCGATATAAAATCACATTGGAAGCTGCATCACTGTTTTTTTCAATGTTATTTTTTGATTTAACTCTCGTTGTTAGTCCAACCAATGTTCTAAAAAGGGCCTTCATATTTTATACACAGTTAACTTGTCAAGTGGAGTACAGCCTGTGACAGTTGTATAAAGTCTGCGGTGGCTCTGGAGGGAGCTTTCTAAAGTCTGAAAAAAAAATAACCCTGAGATGACGTCATCGGGGCTATCGCAGATTGGATTTGAGACGTTGTTATTGTTTATAACAGCTGTACAGCCCGTTTTATGAACTGGAGGTGTAGAATTTGGAAGGCGTGGGCATTTATCAGGCACGGAGGGTCTTAGAGAAAATACTATCCTGAATTTTGGGAGATAGGACCCAGTGTTTTTGTGCTTGTACCATATAAGAGTCAGAATATCTTGGCCTCTGTTTTGAGTTTGACTATTCTCGTTCATCAGTTTCTTGCAAGTCCCCCCTTTATCGAGCAACGACCTCAACTACGTATTATCATTACTCAGTGTTTGTTTGTTCATGTGTTAGTTCACAATATATCAGTCTACTTAACGAAGTACAGTGAAATTTGTTAGACAAGTAGGCCATGAGCACGGAAGACCTCAAGCAGCACTACATGCAGCTCAGATGGAAAAGGCCGTTGATCAGCCATTGTAGGGTTTACGGTTGGTGTTTTGATCCTATCAGTGTCTCTAAGCAAGACAGTGAACACCAAGTTGCTTCCGAAATGTACTGTAAGACACTTTGGATACAAGGGCTTGATAAAAGTAATGTGTTGTTTGTTTTGTATGTGTGCAGACACATCATGAAGCTCTTTATATTTTTGCTGATAACTCAGCCAAGTACAGAAAGAGAGGATTACAGCAATAACTAGAATTAGCGCCTCGTGGTTGTATGTCTCCGCGTCATGTTGCAGTTTACATCCATATCTGTCCAAAACGTCACCACGGGATGAGACGGGCGTGAGGTCACAGTGACCTTGACCTTTGACTTCCAAAATCGAATCAGTTTAATTTTGTGTCAAGGTGAACGTTTAGGCCAAATTTGAAGAAATTCACTCCGGGTGTTCCCGAGATATAACATTCACGAGAATGAACCGGACGTATGTACTGACGGATAGACAAACCGAAAACATAAATCCTTTGGCCACAGCTGTCGCCAGCATGAATGATCAAATTAAATTCAGACTCATTGATTAACGTTTGCACGATGCATACTTGTAACTACAACTGTAACGCTGCTGTCAGCCACTCAGCATGACTGTCTATCGCTACGTCTATTTTAATAGAGATCGATAGGCAGACGAATAAATTCTAAACATTTTCTATTAATAAAATAACAATTAAGATGGCTATGTGGGCTTGGTGAAGCTAAACACTGAGTGCCTACTAGCTCCACTGCATTTATTTAAGGTTTGTTATTGGTGTTTGTTTTGCCACATTGGAATATTTATTCCAAGTACTATATCTGTGTCCTTCTTTTGCAGCCTGTCATTTGCATCCACTGACTAGAATACAAAATCATACTTGTTAACATTTAAGCCCTGAAGCATGGGGATGACTTGTGTGTGTGTGTGTGTGTGTGTGTGTGTGTGTGTGTGTGTGTGTGTGTGGAATGAATTCATCACTCACTTCTGACTCTGATGGTGATTCATGGCCTGCAGCCTTTTGTGGCTGACAAAAGATAGACAGCTCACTGGCCTGCTCCCAACATGTCCCCAATAAATATCTCATAACACAACTGATACTGTAGCCTCAAAACTCTTAACTTCACATGTAAACAAACACTAAGTCTGCCAGGCTCCATGTTAAGCGTATCAAATGTGCCCATCAAATGTGAATCTTAGCGGCAGCAATACGTAAAGACAAGCTGTCACAACAGAGGTCTGAAACCTGGTAATATATGCCCTGATATCCAATATAAGTCTACAGAACCCGCGAGGTGTAATTGTGGAAATAACATACTTTCAAGCTCCGTCTCTCACTTCCTTGCCACCCAATCGAAGTCACAAAGCCACTCCTTAATTAGAATTATACATCTCCTGTACATCGGTGAATGTTTCCAGCACACATTCCAGCTCTTGGATTTGTGTTGGTTTAGTTGGCGGAGGTGCACAGCCAGACATCTCACTAAATCACTACACTTATCATGTACAGTTCAGCCTCTTGCCTTCTGCTCTACAATTTCACAGTCTGTGGGTCTGTTAGGGTAATACATCTTACCCATTATGTTCACATGTCACTGAATAATCCTCTTTATAACACAAGCATCTCCAAATTAAGAATGGGCATATTTCTGCATGTGGCGTATCAACTTCATTAATGCCATCGTTATGTTACTCTATATGTATCCAACGTGATCTCATTCCTAGTCATCATGTTTTGCCACTTGGGCAGAAGCTTTTTGCATCGTTTCTTGATGTAAAAGGTTTGTACATGGTTAACATTGTAAAGCGATTGTGGTAACGTTGTAACACGTATATATATACATATATTTGATTTCATGCATGCAAGGCTAAAACATCATCTGATCTGATATAGCTAATGTGGGGCACAGAGAAAGATATTGCAGTATTCAAGTCATTCAGCGTCCACTCAGCTGGAGCCTGTGGCCGGTTCATTCATTCAGTGGCTGTAATAACTGTTTATTTAGAAGGTCTTTATTAAAAAATATAGAGTGGCTGAATTTTCACTCTTCTCTTACATTTACCGCAATGTAAATGTTTGATTTTGAGATATTGAGTGGAGGGTATTGCAGGTTTTTTCTCAGTCAAGGGGAGGGTCCAAACAAATTATTAATAAGGCTCAGAACAGACTTGCTTTTTTTTTTTTATAGAATGAAAGATTAGATTCAGCGCTCCTCCCCAGCCCAACAGTTTGGTACTGTCCCTTATAAATAATGGATGAAGTTACAGCTGCTCTGGCACATGCTTAAACATGACAATTCTTAATTTGCAAGACTCTGGTATCGTTCGTACTGCTGTGTGATGGCTAGGTATTTAATAAATAAATCATAAAGGTATTACTCAGTGACATATTTACTCAGAAAAGTGAAAGATGTGTTTTATGATTTTGGAGAGGTCTATGTGTGTCAGCCAGACACAAAATTGGCAAAATTGTGGCTTTTAGAGTCTCTATAATGTTTATGGATCAATCTCGGTGATGGAATGTGGAAGAAAAGCCAGACCTATACAGCTATGTGTGTTTTCCATTAAGGCTTAGCTGAACAATATCAAAATCAGAGCATGAATTACTAATTCAAGAGCACAAATTATAATTTTTCTCTCCATGGCTCTGTCGGAATCTGCATAATACTTCAGCACAAATGTGGGAAGCATTCATTTTTCTGTCAACAGTTCGCCACTGGGCTAACAGACACCTACTCACATCCATATACAGGTAAAACACATCAACTCGGAGAAACTACGGAAACTACACAACACAGCAGGCTGAGATACAGTTACTGCATAAATATGTCAGCCAGTTACTGTATATACACAGATGTAGAGAGTAGGCTAAGTTACATACCACATATAGAAGGGACGTACTGTGTGATTGAAGCAGTTCTTCATCTAAAAACAAACACAATAATATGGCATCCGTCTGAAATAACCCTGGATAACTTACTGTTATGTAACGTACAAGACCAATCACTTATTTACTCTATCAGTTGATTTAAGAAGCTCTTGAAATATGTTGATTTGCAATGGAACAGAAAGTTCTATTTGTATATTTCAACTGTACTGGCACAGCCTTTGCTTACTATGAGGAAAACAAGCAGACTCAAACAAGAAGAGACAGATTCTAAATCGATTTTGAAGATGGATACTGTTTTTACATTTGAAGTGGACAGGTGTCCGTTGGAAAAAAAGGTGATCTCACCTACTTCAGTGCAGAACTGAGCAACACTTGAATCAAAATGGGATGAGAGTTGTGTGTTAGTTTGCATACACTACTTGTCAGCCTGGTAAAATAACACCAGGCGGACAGGAAGTGTTTTACTGCCCTCTCTGGTTGAAAGTCTGTGTTGCCTCTGACCTCCAGTCAGCATCATCTGATGGGTGTGGTTGGGTGTAGTCAGAAGTATGCTCAGTTGCAACTGTAACCACACCCAACATATGCCAGAGGATGCTGCACTACGCATGTACATCACGGGAAGAAGTTGAGAAGTTAAACCACTGAATACAAAATGCAGATTTTTAAGTCATAAATAACTAATGTTATCGAGAACAACTTTGCAGGGACTTTAATGGCTGTTGTGTGTTTACATACAACACTGTCTCCAAATCAAATTCCTCCAGTGCGACAAAAAATTACAGAATTGTCATCTAATCACAAAAATCTATGACAAAAAAAAAGCCATTATGTACTGGAGCTTGTAAGTGAAACTAGCAGCAGTGCCACCAAGGTAGAAGTGACACCAGCGCTATGAGACTGTGCTTTGCCATTCTTATTTTATGATCTATGCACTTATATGCATAACACATACATGACTTGCACATTGTGTGCATAAGAGATCCATGTCCCTGCCATGAATGAGGCATACATACACAGATATGGTCATACATTAAATAATAGAACATTTTACCATACAATATTAAATTATATTATATTAAACCTTAAAACACTAAGGTAAAAAGATATATACTGACATGTATCATGCATGTAAATTGCATAAATGCACACAGTAGATCTCTGTCAAAGTAAAAAAGTTCAAATGAGAGCCTGCAGTCCAAAAATGTCAGCACAGAACTGCACCCCTCGCCCTCACCCAGCCACCTAGAAGCACCAGTGACACGCAAATGAATTAAGGGTGCCATTCTGAGCAATTACAGAATTTAGTGGACACATTGTCAGAATGATTTGGCCAGAGAGGAATGATTCAATTAATACATCATGGGTCATTAGCCATGTTCTCCTTTGGCCAGCGGAAGAGGCAGTCCTGAAGGTACCAAATGACCAGTAAAGTGGAGCGTAATGCAATTTGATTTTAGAGTTATTAGATGATAAGAGAGAGCGAAGGAGAAAGAGACAGAAAGACAGACGGTTAGACTAAGAGAGACAAAGAGTAAAACAGAGAAATTGTTTTCCTAATTACTTTTTTTGCCTTTCCGGTTCCGTTGCTGCTCTGCTTGTGATTTCATTCTCTGTGCGCCTTTGTCTGTAGCAGGAGGGACACCAGTGAAGGGATAAGTGTCTCATCATATCAACCGCTGTATTGTTTTGCACAAAGTCACCACTGAATTGCAGATAAATAATGCCAAAAGGAAGATAAACTGGACCGTTACCTTGGTCAATGTGGTGACAGGACCTACAAATCCCTGACATAAATAAGGTAGGTGGTAATCCTTAAAAAAAAACTCTATATTTGCAGAAAGCTGGTAAGCAATTTCCCACTCATACTATTTTATGTTTGACAAAATAAACTGCCTAGTCGACTGCCCTTGAAGACTGACAGTTAGCGTCACTGTTTGGGCTCTTTAAATGTCTTAAAATAGTACCTTTGAGCAGCATTTCCAGCTTTTAATTGGGCAGCAAACAGGAACAGAGAAACTGGCATGTTTCAATACAAAAATATCCAAGCTCTGTTTAATACACAGTTTTTAAAGCAGCCAAATGTGATTGAAGTTGGAAAATCCTGAGGCTCCACTGAATATGTTCTTACTCCCAGCAATCGATCGATAATTAATTGTGGTGCACTGAGCATGTGAATGGAAGGCGAGTTATAGTTTTTCAGTCACTTTATAGATGTAACCGAAAACCTTTTTCCTCAATCGTCTAGGCTCAGCTGCAGGACAGATGAAAGAAAACACACATCCTTTTTAGAAAATCAGGATTTTAGTGTACCACCATGAGTATGTGAAGGATAATTAAGGTCTACTCGGGCTCAGGCTTCAGCACACATGGTACAGTTAAGCAAATGCTTGAATTTTCAGGCCCACTGAAACCTCTAATTTAGCTCCTCAGTCTAATGGCACTCTACATCTCCATCTCCAGAGCCCTCTGAGGGGTCCTGCTGGAGCAGCTATGGTTAAAAGAAAAGTAATCTTTCGTCAGGGTAGAGCTAAAGCTATCTAAAAGCCTGCTTAATTACAGAAGGACTGTGGACACATGGCCAATTTCAAGCTCTTTCATTTTAAGATCCCATCACAAGGTTTGTTGATGTCTGTGGATCAGAAAGGCAGCAATGACCGGTGACGACAACCCCCCCCCCCCCTCTCCTCCACCCGACAAATACACATCTCTGCCTCTTGCCCCTGGAGCATGCCAACCTAGCAGCTGGCAGTGGAGCTGATGAATGGCAGACGACCAGCTACTGAGGCGATGCTGCTCTTCTTTCTTCAATCCATGAAGCGTGGCTCGGTTGTTTCCCTATTTCTACTTAGTCACTGCTTAGAGTCAGCACTGTACTGTAAACGTTCCTGCCTCTGATGGAATATTTTATATCTGTCCATTATTAAGGATCCAACATCATCCAAGGACATTAAACAACATTCAACATTTGTTGTTGCATGAAAGGGTTTGTTCCAACTGCTGCACCCCCCCCACTCTCCGCACACCACCAGCCCCATCCATTCTCCTGTTAAACAGTCTGCCCCCTTAGCCCTCCCAGTTGGCAAGTGTCCTCCATTTCCTCATTCCTTCCTGTTTCTCTGCGGGACCACCATTCCTGCTGATGTCTGTGGTTTCGGCCCACGGCGCAGCCCCCTCACAGCGAGATGCAGCTCAGCCATCACGCACATCAAATCAGAGTAAAGAGCGATCGATAGCGTGCGGTCTAATGTTTATCAAAGCAGCACACATCCATCTGATGTGCACGAGCTAGTGCACAACACACTGCAGTGGTTAACGTACACAGAGGCTGCTCCGTTTGCCTGGCTGTGGAAACGAGAGGGAGAGAGATCTATTGGAATTCAGAGAGATGCTTATTTTTAATTATGCATTTAGTTGGAGCAGGGAATGCATAATGTGGGCTGCGTTCATGAAGAGAAAGTATAATGCAGAGTCAAAATGTATTTACTGCACCCCGCACAGAAGAACAGAATTGTACACAGGGACTAATGCACATCAAGATTATATCCCCCTCATTTCTTTTGAAACCGCAGTGCTTTGATCTTGTGGAGGGGGCAATTTACATTAAGATTATATACAACACGACAACAATGATTTGATGCCATGCATCAGTAAGGATCAGCGTTTTCACTTTAATCTCTCTCGAAGCTGTGCACACCCATGTCGCCATTTTTCTGGAAGAACCATGTCTCAACTTAAACAATTTTTTATCAATTATCACATCTCATAATGAAAACAAGGAAATACAGCAATATGGTGATACTGCAAGAAACCATCCAAAACTGTCCAAAAGCTCTTTCAGCCTTGGTCCTTTCTATACTGTATGGACATTTTCCAGTGCTACAACTGGAACTTTGCATTCTCCTAGCTTGATTACTCACGCAGTGGCCTCCAAACCGAGTCTTATCAAGCTGGAGAGGTTCTAGGGGCTTTTCGGGAGTGCTTCAACCACATTTAAAGCTACAGAAACACAAAGAGACGTATCTCTCTCTTTCTCTATCTTATGCAATGAATGTTTTACAAAGGCAATAGTGCTGCAGCGGTTCTTTGACTAACAAACTCAAACCATCAAAATAGCAGCCATGGCGGTGGTGGCGGTGGGTTGGAGCAGGACACGAGCCCCTGGGTCCCTGTCAAGTGCTATTACTTGCTGCAGTATGCTGTCTTACTGGCAGACAGGCAAATAATCATATGAAAACTGTTAAATCTGCTCTCCTGCATGTAGTTCTCATGCTCTTTTTAAACAGATTGCTCTGTGAAAAGTTAACAACAACAGTGTGGTAGGCGTTTGGGGGGATGCATCTGTCAGAGAGAAGACAAACACTTGTGTGTGTGTGTGTGTGTGTGTGTGCACGTTTGCATGTGCACACGCATACATCTGTCCATACACTGTTTGTTAATAGAAATGCCCAGGGCTCACTTTTAGTGGCAAATAGGCTTTGTTGCAAGATGCAGAGCGAGCGAGAGAGGTATTAAAGGGAAGCATGCAGATTCAGGCGGCGCATGACCCACATGATGTGGACCACTTTCTCAACAGCAGACAAAAAGCAATCATTATTTTAGCACTAGGGCGGATTAGCAAGGCTTACCAGGAATGTTATCACTCTCCCATAATGTGCTGCATGGTATTAGCATAATGCGAAAAATGATTAGACACACTTTATCTCTGAATCACATAGGGTAACTATGCAATTATGAATAGGAGCTGTCCCAAGCATGTCCTGCTGTATGTGGAGCTTACCCTGCTATATGATTTAAAAAAACAAAACAATGTTTGTCACAACTTAAGGACAGTCAGACTGTAAAAACCAACTGTGAATGAGGTTCACACACTCCGTTAGAAATCATTTCAAGAACCGCCTCGACTAATCCCCACTGCCCCCATTACTAATCACATTTAGATGCTATGGTGGTGTTGTTATAGTCGACGGTGGGATATACGGTACAATTAAAAAAAGTAGGTAGTTTTAGTAAGTCATTTTGGGATTTTGATTTTCATCTTAATGTGTCTGTCATCACAATCAATCACAATCCAGCATTACAACCAAAAGAAAAAGGAGGCAAAAAGATATGAGTGAAGTTGTTCACTTCCACCTCACAGAGGAATAAACTTGTGATGAATATTAATGGCACAGAAGGAATGCGCCCGTCATTCAGGATGGTTCATACTGAAAATCTGTACAATACCAGAAACAACACAAAATAATCTGTGTCCATAATTGTTTGAGAACATGTGATCAAATGGACTAATGTACAAAGAGGCTGACAGAGCATATCTGCTACAGATTAATCTCTAACATTTTTTGCATTCATAATGCAGAATCATCATCAGGATTTTGGTATCGAATGCGCTCTGGTTTCTGTTTGTAGTCTGAGTAGTATTGACCAATCACGTTCAAGCAGGCTTTGTTTAAACAGTCTGTGTGAAGAGCAAAAGACGCAAGAAGAGCAGAACGCATTGGCAGAAATACAATCTGGGAACCTACCAGCTATCGTCTCGTCAAACAACGGTTGCATTTTTGGTCAAATATTTTAAATACACAAACTTTCTCACAGCACAGTGCATAAATGGATTGTGCTCCTGGTTGTAAGGGGGGGCGTTCTGTTAATGTGTGTTAAGTAGCATAATCAAGGTTGGGGCATTGGCCACTTGTTCAAAAGTAGAATTGAGAATTAAATCAAACATCTTTGTTGTGGAAATACAGCATTTTGCATATAGAATATATTCCTGTATTTACTTTTTTCTCATTTATTCCTGAATGTTTTATTTATTGTATACTAATTATCCTGAAGCTATGCAAACATTTCTACAGAACTTCCATTCCTCTAGTTCAATGATCCGCTGTGCAGCATGAAGTATGGGGATATATCAGTAACGCCGTTCTTCTCATTAGAAAATTGCCTTTGACATTATCGAAATGTGAGGCCTTAGTATATATCGGTTGCTCAAACTGGTGCCGGATGTGGTCCTTAAGTTTTAGAGTATGGTAAATGCTTAGCATGCTCCTTAAGATAATATGTCCCAGGCAGGACAGATGACTTAGAAATGCTACTTATGGTCAAATAAATGATTCAGGAACATGAAGGGGATGTCTGTGAAGAGCATATGTACATAAGAGTCAATGGGATCCTGAACAGATGGTTATTTTGCTCCCTCAAGATCATGAGTGTAAAAAAAACATGTGACAACTTGAAAAGATAAACAAAGAGAATGGAATCAACAGAAATATGCTTTCTTTTTCTCTGAACTTCACAACTACAAGACCAACCATTCTTTTCAGTAGGGCGTTTACATCCCAACCCGATACCCATTCACACACATTATTCAGGTTGTTTTTTTCTGAATTCTAGATGACAGTGTGTCTGTGCAATTCTTGTTCTTCCCTGCCTTGCAATTTCATGAAGAAAGATGTGAAACAGAGAGGCTCTATGTGTCAAGTGAAGTGTCACACACAAAAAGCAGCAGGGTGACACTGCCTAAAATCATTGTGGCAGCTTCAAACATGTGTTTGTAACCGTGAAATGGAGCATAGAAAAGAAATCAAAACACATGCTGGATGCGATTCTCACCAAATAAATGTAACAAACACCATGAAAGGCATTTCCGCTTGACTAGAAAAATATTGGAAGTGACACCATCTGTTGGTGAGACACAACTTCATTAGCATGTCTTACGATGATGGGACAATGACATGTCACGAGAAATTGTTTTTTCCCCTTCCTCCCCCCCCCCCCCACCTTCTATGTGCTGTGAATGCTGATTCCGGTGTCTTTCAGCGATTCCCTGAGCTTAGTTTTCCTCAGTGGTATGCCGCCTATCTGACTGACCTGTTTGAGGAAAGGTGAGCAGCATCACATAGGGCCCAAAGCCAGTTCTACAAAAACAGAAAATGATTAAAGAGGGAGGGAGAGAGAGAGGGATCCACCAGCAAGCAGCCTGCAGCATCAGTCCACAATTTCCTTCTCTCTGTCTCCACCTCTTAGTCACTAATTCACACCTCCTTGCAATTCCTCTCTCAGCATCTTTCTGGTCATCATCTATCCCCTGGTCAGATCTACAGAATCCCTCTTTCTGTAGTTTCCTTCTTTTACTCAGATAGAAGCACAGATGCTTTTCTTTAGGGATTATTTCAAGTGTGAAGCTCGCCTTCTTTAAACTGAATGTCATCAATTTCAGATTTGCTCTTCGCAGAGCGTCCCGATGCTCTATACATGTATACCTCCATATTTTGTTCAATATATTTCTATATTGTCAATATTATATTTGTATACCATAATACCAACAATAATGCATACGAATAATCACATTAATAAAAACCATAATTAAATACAAAATACAAATAATATTGGAACAGTATATGCCGGCACAAACAGACCATGTGGCATGGTTCATAAAGCAATAGCAATATTATTATATACATGGTGCGAAGAAAGGCAGCACTTAAAGAATAATAAAGTAGTGCATAGGGATTTGCATGGGTTAGTCTGGAGCTCCACATCATTACAAGCAAGGTCAGTAGTTTGCTGTGTCATATCGAAACATACCACCCTTGAACAAATATTGATTTTCAATAATTTCTACTCTGATGCCTGTTGCAGCGCATATCAGATGAGTCCTATCATGAAGTATGCTGATGATAGCCTTTTGGAGGAAGGTAAACAAGTACAAGTAGTACAAACACAACGTCTGCCAACTAGGTGCTGGGCAGTCAAGGATGGCAAGATGTTTTGAACCATTGCAGAAGTAAAATGTCTTTTGTCTTTTGTAAACTAGTTTATTTTGTTTAATGTGTCGTTGAAGTCTGCTGCTAGATATAGAGCAGTGATGTCAATGTTAAAATACCATTTCAGATAAAGGGTAAAATGAGATCATTTGGCTGGAGAAGTCTGGGTTGAAATCTGACAGTGGACATGATCACATCCAGTGACATTCTCTCTATCTGAAGATCTCTGTATATGCGAGTCTGTGCTTTCTATGGTGCCAAAATTCAAGATGACCATCTTGAGTAAATATATAACTACAAGGCAGTAGTTTTAAAAGACAGATTGAGTACAATGAGTAATGCATTTGTTGGAGTATGGAATCATGTTGCTAGTTTCTTGGCATGTTTTCTAAAATCAGCCAGGGGGAAGTGGACAATGACAGGAATGTAATTATAGTGCATCTGATAGAATTTACTTATCAACACAAAGTGGCTATAAAAACCCACAAACACTGCCATGGGTGATGCCTGGAGCAAGCCAAGGATTGCAAAAGTTTCAAATAAAATAGATCTATAGGTACTGTGTCTGGGGACAGGGAGATGGTAAATTGTGTTAGTCCAAAACAACGGTTCATATCAGCTTGAGCATATACTGTACATATGGTAAGAGATGTCCCCTGGTTGCCCCTATTACTGCTGCAGCAAGTGAAGAAAAAAAGACCGCAACAAAAAAGGAAAACCTCCATGATGGTGGTGCAAGCTAGCATTTCAGATTTAGAAAAAGCAAACATGTTTGCACATCGAGAGATGAAAACAAAAAGCAGGAAGAGTTTTGAGGACTAGTCCTCAGTGGATCTAACTTGTGGGCGACTGTGGCTAAGTGGAGAGCAGGGCCGTCCGTCAATCAGAGGGTCAGCGGTTCGATCCCCGGCTCTGGCTCTGCTAGTCGCATGTCTATGTGTCCTTGAGCAAGACACTTAACCTCCCGTAGGGCCTACGGTGTAGAAATGTGATATAATCTGAATTGTAAGTCGCTTTGGATAAAAGCGTCTGCTAAATGACTGTAATGTAATGTACAGCATCGCAAAATCTGAACAGGTTCCAGCCTAAACGAAGGACCCCACATGAACGTCGACGGTAAGGGAGGTATAGCAGCGGATGAGAAAGAAAAACAAAGGATTTTGAGAGAGCAGGAGAGGGGGAGATTCAAGACAGACAGAGATGAATGAGGCAACGCTTTAGAGAGCAGGGTTGAGTATGGATCAGCTGATTGATTAATGTCACTTTTGGGATATCAGAGAATATGGATGAGAGCAGGCTCTGAGTCCATTTGGTAGTCAAATGTAATGCGATTACCATGACACACCGATATATTACTGCAATTACAACAGAAGCACTGGAATAGTCAGGAAAAGGAGGAGAGTCAATTCCAATCAAGACGGGAGTCTAAACTATGCAGGCCTGTCTAGCGTATATAACTTTGACAAATTGTGTGACAGTTTTCACAGACACAAGTGTATAGATCTGAAAAGAGTTAATTTATGGGTTGTTAATGAGGACTGACATTTGATATAGTCCGACTATTTTCTAGAGAAGACTTGGTCAACGCTGGTAATTCATTCAGCATCAAAACACAACGTGTGACAGTCTGGAATTACTAAGGAAGCCTTTATTGTTTTGTGCACTTGCACACAGCCTCAGCCAACTCTTAAATACAGGAGATAAAACTGACCTTAGATGAGTATTGGAGATGAGCTATAAACAACAATAGTAGTCAGCTAAGTCAGCACTCAGCAGACCTTGGATAATACTAGTCATAGTGTCACTAACACTGAGGTTGAAGGAAAGGGAAAACAGTGAAATATCGTCCAATTCAGGACCGCTGAAGCATGGAAGAGGCTGTATAGAACAGCTTACATATGGGCCACTGGCCATATGGTTGTTTGCATCATGCCAGAGAGAGAGAGAGAGAGAGAGAGAGAGAGAGAGAGAGAGAGAGAGAGAGAGAGAGAGAGAGAGAGAGAGAGAGAGAGAGAGAGAGAGAGACAGAGCGAGAGAGAGAGAGAGAGAGAGAGAGAGAGAGAGAGAGAGAGACTCTATGTAGCTTGGCATCAATCATTTTTTGGATATTATTTTATGACAGAATACGCATCTGTAGCTGTTAAAGATGTAGCACGGGGTTTCTCCAAATGTTTCTGGCTACAGGCGCTGATGTACCTGTTGCATTGCCTTTCTTGGCATCCACGAGTGAGTGGTCGATACTCCTGGTTTTTAATGTTTGGTTTGTCAATAAAAAAAGACAATATTTGTGTCTAGGAGGTTAATCTTCCAGTAATATTTGATACAAGAATTAAAAAAGAAAGAAAGAAAAAAAAAAAGATCCCTTATGTTGTTTCTTTGCTGTTGGCTCTGAGGAGGTTTTAAAAGATCCTAAGAGTTTTCGGGTGGTGTGAAAAAAGTGGAAGGAAGATGATTGGGTTTCACAGTAGGTGTTGGAATGAAGCTATCATGGTAGAATAATCAGTTTTCCAGTTTCGCACCTGTTCCTCTGGAGGAACTTAGCGAAACTCACAATTTTCCTGACCTTGCCCCAAGCTTCTGAGGAAAGTTGTCACAAGTTTTTCTTTCTAAATCCTGTTCTCATACTCTAGGTTAGTATCCAGCTCTGTTCTGTATTCCTCCCATCACACAATACCTGTTCTTCATACCTCTGCTATTATTCTACCTTTTGATGTGTGCGGTTCGGTGTGTTACGCTTTTGAGCCGTTATGATCAGCATCGCAGAAAAACGCAGGTAACAAGCTGAGATAGATTTCAAATACAATTTTGAACCAAAGATTTTTTTTTTTTTCCTAACAAATGCATAAAGTTGAACGATCTAGATGTTCAGGTTGCACGCTTTCTTTAAACAACATAAAATATCTTCTCATTCAAATATATTGTTAGATGGAACATTTTAGTCCCCATGTCATTATTTTTTGATTTGGAGAAGCAGAGACGGTGAGATAGAGTGTGTGTGTGTGTGTGTGTGTGTGTGTGTGTGTGTGTGTGTGTGTGTGTGTGTGTGTGTGTGTGTGTGTGTGTGTGTGTGTGTGTCCAAATGCTGTGTCTAATCCCATACTGTGGCTAGCCCCAGTGGCCCCTCTTCTCTTCCAAGCCTAAATGGAACAGGTGAGAAGCCGGAGCCTCTCGGGGCCGGCCTCACACCTCAGTGATGCCCTCACTTAAATTGGCTTCTTCTCCTGCTGTTCCACACCAGTAATTACCCTCCCCAGCCTCTGCCAGGCACCTGAGAAATAAATGTAGACAAATTAACAAATAAATAGCATGCCTAAGGGGCATAGTCACAGTCCTTTGCACCAACTTGTTCCACTGTATAGAGGTATGCAAATCGGTGGGGATGTCGGGGTTATCACAGCTGTTTGTTAAAACATGCACACGCATACTGTATGCATGCACACATACAGATGCATGTGGGGTTTTATCTCAAAAGGTTACAGTGTCATATAACAGAAACAAAACACGAGGTGCATATTTTCACTCCAGTCCGATTCCCAGGATTGATTGTCGTAAACATCACTATGGCCTCCTACTGCGTCTTGGCTGCACTTGTCAAGTCTAACAGTAGAAGTAACAGTCATCATTGCTTTTTTTGCAAGCTGTAGTTTTAGAAAGTGAGCATGAAAGCCTTTGTGCAGCTGTCAGGAGAGCAATACGCGAGATACCTGCTGTGCCCCACGTCAGAATCACCCACCTCTCTGTCTCTCAGGCTATCCATTTCCTCCCTTCAGAGGGTGCCATTAGCCTAGACGGGCCGTGTTTAAAGGCCTTTGCCTATGCCACTGACACCTGTCAAAGGCTCCGAGATTACCTTTGTCACCTGGCTGTCTGTGACAGACCTGATGGCGTGCATGCCAAAGTTGAGAAAGAAGATGGTAACAAAGAGGCAAAGTGACACAGAAAACTGAGTGCTTCAACAAATCCATTGAGGACAAAGAATGACCTGCGTCCAAATGATTTACATCTGAACCTTGAGTTTAAAGGATCAGAGCACAGCATAGTGTCACGCAGTATCAGAAAGTGATGGTCATATGGATCAAATAATAGCAACATTGGGCTTTGTATTAAGGTTTTTCATCAGAAGCATATGAATTTTATTTGTGCCCAAAAATATGCCCTCTGTAGTCATAAACACAGAGGAGGATGGTAATTACTGAGATTGAACAACAACTCATGTGCAAAAATTCTAACTAGGCCCACGACACCCTAAGACATGTAAACAAACAGCACAGCTGGGTGTAAATTATCTCAGCTCTCGCGTCTTCAGATTTAAGTTCAAATATATTGCCTGAAACAATAACAAGCCAGATAATCATGTTTTAATCTGCCTTGTGTCCTGGTGTCAGCAGATAATGATATTCATGGGTGTGCTGCATTTACAAAAGCCTCCCAAGTCAGGGTTTGCACCTCAAGCCAATCACTCATTGAGCTTGAGAAAGCTTGAAAGTACGAATCTGGCGCTGTTGCGGGGGATGGGGCGATGGGAGGGGGGTGTTATGCCTATTTGAACCACCCAAGCTCCACAATCTGCCCATCCAGATTGCTCTTTGGACCCACTAGCCTCTCATTTGGGAAATAATATATCAGGTGGAAGTGGAAGATTGGGGGTTATTGTGTTCTAAGAGTAAAAAAAAACAAGCTGAGTTCAAGTTTAATACATTAGATGATAGATATTTTCCATTACACTTGAGGCCAGAGTAAAGGAAGAAATAACAGGATGCATGAAATTGCAGGAAAATAAAAAGTTGAATAAGCTCTTAGTCCAAGTGCATCTGACATTAAGTGCCACATGTTCTGAAAGGAAATTATTAAATAATGTTACATTGTAAACTAAATCTAAGACCAAATGCATTTCAATTTCCATTTGTAAACAATAGCATAACAAAAACATGAAAGGTGGATGAATAATGTGCTAAATATGACGACCAAAGCTAAGTTTGTTCTAGGCTGTGGAAGCCTCACAAATAATAACAAATGATCAGGACCTTACGTTTAACTGTCAAACTGTCATGAAAAAACACCCACAGTGTTTTGTGACATCTGCCGGCTTAAGGCCCCACAACACCCATAATTCTGAATATGAGTAACACTGCAGACTTTGGGAGTCGATAAAACAGCTTTGGTGCTTGCTCCTTTGCAGAAGGCAGCGACATTGAATTGTGCAGCAATCTTGTTAAAAATCCAAACACATGACTTTGATTGGAAATGATGATGCATTTGAACATGTTACAAGCGAGAAACTGGGTCTGACCTTTATAAACAGAAGCACCGATGCTTTTTGCATTGAACTCTGCGATTACTTTTTGTCTTTTAACACATCATGGGATACCATTTCACTGTTGTTCATCAGGAGGAAAAGAGAGAAGTAGGAGGCATGTGCAAGTTCGTAAGTGTCACTTTCATCTCGACTGGTAATTAGCCGTCTAGCTAACATGTGGTGGTGGGCATGACATGATAAACAAGCTCTCTCCTCTCGAAGCAAGCTCACACATTGTGAACAGCAACTCAATATGTGCAAAGGTAGTTGCTTTAAAGATCAGCAACACATCAAGATGAATGACGTGTTTGAATGTGTTTGGCATACATTGAAAAGCTTCCCACCACAGCCAGCTCTGCGAGTAGCATGGTCAATGCTGGCATAACAATGAAGCTAACATAAGTAGCTATCATTAAAGTCAAGTCAAGGACTTATGGGCTTGTGATCATTTGTTAATTTTAAAAAACAAAGAAGCAAAGAGAAAAAAAGAGCTTGAACTGTGATTTGTTATTTCTGAATATTTCTCTTTAAAACACAACAAATACCCTAAAGTCAAAACATAAAATAAAAAAAGGGTGAAGAATAAAAGCACCTTTATGTTTATAAGGCCCTGTCAGTTGGGCTGAGGCCAACACATCTGATTTAGCTGCAGATGCTCACCTTAGCCACTTGCCCTTTTGTAAACAATCTATCGGAGCATGAGGTGGCTAGTCTGTTGCCTGGGTTACAGTCTGCTGTAGAAGTTCAGGCCCACCAAGCTCATTAGTGATGCCAAGGTTGTCCACAGGTTGGCCAGGAGTTTTCAGAGAAGCGTTTCCCTCAAGGATGGCCAGAAGGCACTCCGGAGTGGTTCCAGGCCTACATGGGCCTCTCGTTCCAGGCCTAGATCAAACCCTCTCGCCCGAACAAGGAGGTGCCCTTCTCCTTCTCAGACAGCAGCAAGGAACCTCCTCTCAAACACTGTCCCCCTTGACCTCCTACACGTAAGAGAATGCCACTCATTCATTCAATGTTCTAACTTAATGCTTCCCTACTCTGTCCCTTTGATTCAGCTGGCAGCCACCTCAGAACACCTTCTCCTGCTAATCACGTGCATAGCAAAGGACTGCACAGACAAAGTCACTTGGGGGGGGGGGGGGGGGGGGGTGTCTTGGACATCACATTAGAGTCTTACCTCATAAAGAGCGAAATGGCCAAATTTATTTTGAGATAGGACCTAAATGAGTTAAGTGACATCTCCCACAGCGGCCCAGGAGCACATCCTCCCAACCCTGCTCATCCACTCCCACTCACAGCCACATCCGCCCTTGCTCTGGCAGTAAATTATTCTGCATGAATCTCCAAGATGTATGACTTATGGTGGGAGGGCAGACCATTCAGGCCATATTTCATGTATTCGTCTGCCAAAAAAAAAATGAATAGGTGAGCTTATGTCTACTATTTCAGTGTAGATGGAGCAGGCTGGCAAAATTGCAAGGTATATTTGGGGAATTAGAACTGTTTACTGTTCCATTAAAGGGTGAAATAAGAATATTATTATTAGTTGTATTGTTTTGAAGATAAATATGGAAACACAATTTATGTAATATAACAGGTCGTTCTCATTCACCCTTCGTACCTAAACCTACGAAAAATAACGCACCGTCATTCCTGGACTTTCACGTGTCGCGTGTAAAATCACTACCTTAGTTTTGTTGTGTAACTTGCAGACTCTTCATACCTAAACGCCGCCTCCTTAAGTTACGTAACAAACATACTTCTTTTAACCCAAACTACAATCTTTTCCTAAAACTGACCAAGTAGTTTTGTTGCACTTCAGGGGCTCCGGCAGGTGCACTGATCGCTTGTGTTGAGTCTTAGAACACACGAAAAATAACTCATCTTAAGATATCATGAATATAGTTGTGGTAAGATACACTGAATAGATGCATACATTGATCTATTATTTAACATGCAAGTCAAAAGTGAGATGTGTAAAGAGTATCTTAAACAATTGTTAACCAACTTAAACTAATAACTTCAATTTGTAATACACAACGAAATTAGTTTTTTTAAACTCAATTAAAAAAAAAAAAAAAAATTGTTAACGTAACTTATTATCTTAATTAAGTGCTACCAATTGAAGTGATTATTTCAACTTGGTTAACGATTTACTTTTCTCAGAGTGTGGCAACACCTCAACGATGACTTGAATATGAAGCTTGATATTCAGTGTACAACCTTTAGTCAAAATGATAGGCTACCTTTGTATTTTAACATATTTTGATAACTTGGGGAAACTATTTAATGATATTCGCACCAATCAATGTAATGTGTTCTAATATCAAGTAAAGTCCGATACTGAAAGAGTTGGCTCTGAAACCTCGACTGTGTTAGGATACTGTGTGCTGGCCCACTCCCAAACTTGTCCAGAACTGCCTGCACATTTGCTCTCTCCCACTCTCTTTTCTCACTGCAGCACAGAGGCAGACAAGGTCCTCCATCACCCTGACTTAGGTAGGACGGCTGGATCTATGGGCTCTACCGGTTGGAGGGGGTGTACAGTCGAGAGCCTGGCCAGACACATCTCCCTTTAGATCAATCACATTTCCCCTTTCTGTCCTTGAACCTATCCTTCTGTTGCTCTCTTTCTCCTCTGTCCTATTTCAAGAGAAGCGATATGTGATGGGAAAGTTTAAGAAAGCACCTGCAACATTCTGAGCTCATGCTGCCTTGAAGTACTTATTTTAGGATGAGATTGGAAAATCACAACATATCTCTGACTCTCTTTGTCTGTTTTTTGTATGCTTTGTGTGTTCATCATTCGTCAGCACTGGCTACACTGTTCCCTTGGCTGGTTTAAAGCAAATGAACGTGGTAGGTTTGAGTCAGCTATCGACAAAGTAGGTTTTATTGTCTTTGCGTTGTGCGTATTCATGTGCACAAAAGCAAGCATGTCCGCTGTCAGGGGTTGCATCAGCAGCTTTGAGTGTGTGTTGACACACTTGAGTCTGGCACCGCCACTCCAAAACCAAGGAGCCATAAAGTATGGCTGTCTGCCTCAAAGCACCCATCCATCCACAGGCACTCAACACCACCTGAACCCTCTGATCGCTTACAGAGACCCAATGTGTGAGTGGCATGGCTTACAATGCTCATGATAGTGTGGCAGCAGTGGAATATAATATGGCAAAGAAAATTTGTGATGCCCCTTATATGTTAACATGAAGAGCATGATGTTGTGTGTATGTTTAGTCTAACATATATCCGTTAGAGAAGAGGTATTTACTATAGTTTATGTAAACAACCAAATACAGACTTTTGTTTTTTGGCAGGTCCTTTTTGGAGAGTACCTTCTGCAAGACGGCGTCATGCATTGTAACCAAAGTAAACAAGGCCTCTTGCATTTAAAGACAGTTTTAGCAAGACGATCTGCAATGTCAAAAAAATAAATAAAAACACATCTGACATGTTAAATCTAACACCATCTTGATACCATCACACACACACGACAGCTGCTGATCAAAACCCCCCAACAAACATAATACCATATTTGTACTATAAGAGATGCTACTGTTGTTGCTAACTTTAAGTTGTTGTAATCACACCTTACTAATCATAACTTTCTGATAGGGCAGGACAGATGATTTGAATGTAGCTATTACGTCAAGACAACAGGTTCTGCAGTACTATGATGCCATTCACATTTCACATTGCACAGCAGCATAACATAAGGAGAGATGAAGAGAAATGGAGGATCACTAATTATTGTAAACTTGATCTAAAAATACTATTCACTCGCAGAAATCAGATAATTAGACAAAAACACGCTAAGAAAAATAGAAAATAGTAGAAAGTGGAAATGAAAACATAGTCAGATGAGAGAATGAGAAATCATAGGTGTGTGTGCCGAAGGACCAAGTTTCTATCTCTTGCTTGCTTTGGGTGGAATTCCTGTGTCCCATTGATTGAGCATTGTAATCCAGGTCATAGCCCTGAACTGGCAGCCATAGAAGCTACCCAAGCAGTGAGGCCAGGTTGAAATTGATCCTAGCGGTCTCCTGAATCAAATAGTGTCCAAATCCTCTGTGCCAAGCAGCAAGCTGAAACAATCTTCTGTTTGACCCCAGTGCAGAGGGAGACAGTGAAAGAAGGAAGGAAGGAAGGAAGGAAGAAAGAAAGAAAGAAAGAAAGGCCACTTAGCTAACCCGCAGAATCATAAAATGAAGCTCCAGGTCACAATTTCAAAAAAGAAGAAAATCTATCTGAAACATTTTAAATAATTAATTTAATTATTGTCTTGTACTGTATATTTGCAGGATTGTGAATCCTTATTACCCTACTTAGGATAACATAGTAGGGTGATTTAACCAAAAGGCCATACAAAGCATAAAGTGACTAATCAGAGACAGTGAAGGAAAATAACAAACATGCATGAAGGCAGTTTGCTTGTTTCAATCTCATAATTTGTTGTCGCCTGCTAAACACAAGTGGCTGTTCAGCAAATCAGCACTGTGTGGAACTGGAGCATATCTGACTTTCTACATTGAATCAATCACTGCTGCAAAGCAATTTATACTAAGGGTTGAGTGCTGAGGAAAGACACAGCTGTTTGAGCAGGATTTTTTGAATTCAAAGCTTTTTACATCAAATAACGCTAAGAATATGGAAGTCTAAGTGAGGAGGTCTATTCTGAAAAAGGGTAAAAAGTACAAGTACAACAGTACAAGTGAAAATAATGTGGTGTCTTTTAAAGCTCAGAGTCATGTAGAACTGCAGAGTTTGGTGTCAATTAGTGGTGGGTTTGGTAGTAATATTCACCCTTTCATATTATGGAGTCATTTATTTTTATGTTCATGTCAAAAGTATCAATATAAAGGTGCTTTTAAAAACTTGAAAATCTGGAGTGGTAGCCTTTGATGTCTTAATGGACCATATGGGCCTTTACTTAGCAACCTTACTGACATTATATTCAAACTTAAATCTCAGTTATGTCTTTTTTTATTATAAAGCAGATCTAAGTGCTGTATGAATCATGTGAGACATCAAAAAACTCAATCCATGCAGAAATACACAAAGCCCATAGTCAACTGTGTATATTTGTGTGTATGGCTGTATTAGAAACCGCATAATATGCTAGCAGCACATACTGATTTGGCCAACATAAGCATGTAGTGTATATGCAGTATGCAAACAAAAGCAAAATCTACAGTATGGCAAAAACATTCTTCTGATTTTGAAAAAAAATCGACTGTATGCATCGAACCAGTCTCCATTTACTATATTCCACAAAACAGCACAGTCTATAGTCTATGACAGTGGCCTAAAACAGCAATTTCTTTCTTTTTTTATATATTTTTTTGTATACAAATTCATCATTAAATTCACATCTGACAATTTTTGAGGCAAGAAATGAACTGTGTAAATTTCAAATATTGGCAGTTTTACAAAAATTTGTGAATTAAAAATTTTCTCCAATATCCAAAATATTTAATTAATAGGAAGGTACATATACACACGTTGGGTGCATGCGTTTAAGTAAGCTAGCACTAGCCATCTGGAAGATCACGCTTACAAACCCCGCTCGTAGGCAGGCTTTTATTGCCCTGCTGACAGATGATTTGTGTAGATACCACAATACAAACGTCCATTCTAAAATGAACAGGAACCTGTGGATATCTGCTATTTTGGAGTTGTGATGTTGTATATTTACAGTCTTGGTTATTTTTTTTTTGTACAGTGCTTTAAAAGCCACTTTAAAGGCTAAACGCTGCCCGAGCGTATTGCAACATAAATACATTCAACAGTTTCATACTGGATACTACTGATGAAAACAGCATGCAGTATGTACTGTATGTACTGTATGTTCACACTGCCTGTGTGAACGACATCAGTAAACGGGGGAACGTAATTCTGTTGAAACACTATACTGAGCATTTCATACAGAGCATGAATGCATCAATGCAGGCAGTGTGACAAAAAGTCTTTGAACATTAATGCATGTAAACATGTTCTGGTAGGAACACAAAATAGTATGGACCTGAAAATGAGATATGTCTCCTTTAATCCAAACAATAACCACAAAGCATCAGTCGCTTTGTTTACCTTTCCTCCCTGTAAATAATAGTGTAACCTGATCAACTGTTACCTCCCCTAACAATGGCGTCATTCACCCAGGCAGTTTAAGCATGAACAGACATCTTGAATTGGCTTCATGAATAAATAAAAACATTTAGTTTATATGAACGGCATTTCAACAATGACTTGTGAATGCTCTGCATATTCTGTGATTGCAGAATTTTTCAAAAGACCAAAATTCTGCAGTCCAAATGAATCTGGACTCCTGAGACATTATTACTACATGGTGTTTCGTGCTCTCATCTGAGTGACGACACATCTTTAACCTTTTCATCCCTGAGTCGTTTTTGAGGTCTCTGAGCGAAAATGCATAGCCCTACAAAACTGACCATAGTTCTGTAACTACAAGGTCGATTTTAATAATTTTTGTTGATATAATCAGATCACAACACCTGTGACATAGTTTACATTGGTCATATTGTGAATATGTTGCTGGTTAATATAGGAAAATAAGACATTCCACAGCTGAAATTGAAAATATTCAGCTTCGCCTGGAAAAATGCACTTTCATTGATAAAAGGTTATTGAAATAATGCAGCTAGCTCCCTAAAAACTTTACCAAGTCATAGCATAACTGATCAGTAGTTATTAAAAAAAGGTTAAAGTGGAATAAAGTGGAATAAAGTGAATAATAAGAGGTTTTAGTCAGGCGAGGTCATCATTTTCGAACCAGTGTTGCTGCTCTTACATTGTACTTTTATACACTATATAACTATATATTTCACTTTCTTTATCACTCATATGATTCAATACATCCAAATACAGATAATAGGAATCATATTCATATTCATAACATCATCAGAGCCAGTTTTGGCTGTCATCTGTAGGATTTTCTCATTGCATGTGTGTGTGTGTGGCTGGATCTCAGCCTATCCTCGGTCGATTTCCAAAAACAACCCCTCTTTAGACGCGTCATCGTTTTAGGAAGACTCATGCCAAATTTGGTGGTGATTGTCAAAAGATTTCATAGAATAAAGTTGCCAGAAGTGAGGCGTGTACCCCGGCGGAAATTTCCGGTCGCAGGCAGTCTGACCACTCGCCCAAGCCCCCTTGACCGCTCTTATTCTGGAAACAAGTCGGAAGTCAACAGTATGCAGTTGGCAGCAATGACTACAGCTTTGGAACGGAAATTCCGCGACGTTATTATCCATATTTTGAGAAAACTTGGGCGCATAACCACGATTTTTGTCGGCGAAGTTCAGCATGAAGGTACGTTTGATCATCCACAACGGGTTAGTGCTTCTACGGATCGTAAAACAGAAGTTAGTTACGTGTTCCGCCACGTGTGCTAATGCTAATAAATGCATTGTATGACTGGGTAGCCGTTAGCATGAGGGTACAAACATTGATTTACTGTACTCATAGCGCCGATTTCGGGCCAGGATTTGGTGCTTTTATGCCACGATATTTTTGTGCTTATATGAGTAGCCTATAGTTGTCTTTGGAGTTTATAATAAGTGACTTATATGATGTTGTTGTCCAGACGTTGCTGGTTCATCGAAAATAAAAAGTGGCCGTGTCCACACTACTGGCTAATAATCAGGCTATTTGCTGCATGTGAGTTTGAGGGGTTCTGAGCCCGAGAGCCCCCAAATGGGGGCCGCTCGTCACCAGAAGGTTTTAATGAGAGCACCGATGTGCTTAGTGTGGGTGCAGCCTCCTCCTGGGGTCTTGGCCTTCTTTTTCTTGGCTGCAACTTTGCTTTTAAGTGAAAAGTTCTCAATCCAATTGCTTTCTTTTAACGTAGTGAGAACACAGTTCTCTGCAGGATCTAACAGCTTTCACCTGCTTCGTGATCTCCATCCCTGCCATTTTTATTGTGAGGCTATAAAGATAATGCTTCTGCTGCAAAGTAGAATACTGTAACTGAATATGTATTAAAATGCACGCATGATAAAATAAGATAATCCTTTATTAGTCCCGCAGCGGGGACATTTACAGGATTACAGCAGCATATAGTATAGTGCAAACAAGCGAGATAAAAAAAACAGATCAAACAAGTATAATAAATAAGTAAATAAGTAATTAAACAGTAAAGAATATAAAAAAGTGAAAAATCCAAAATAACTAAAATATATGTACAGACAGAATAATTGTTGTATTGCACAGTGTATTTATATTACCCAGGTTTTTAGTGTTGTGAACTGTTGTGAACTGTGCAAGTGTATGTGCAAATCACAGATTTGTGTAAGATTTGGGGAATAAAAGACATTGTACTGGAGGCAGGGAAACTATCTGGAAGGGTCCCCAGTCCAACACATGGCACGCAGAAGTAATAATTCAGCTCATCCACACATACGGACAATTAGGAAATTAGTGGTGAATTAGTGAATAAAAGACAGCAATAGATAGATCCCTGAGAACTCTTATACACATATGCATACTGGACAAAGTAACCCACACATGAGCAAGACCAGAAGCTGTCTAAAGTACAGGTGTCAGAACTGAACTCTACTTGAGGTCATCTATACTTTTAGTGTATAAGAAGAGGGATATCTGACGGCAATAGACACAATAACAAACCCAGACTTTTCAGTTTCCCAGTGGAAGGACAGTGGCCACATCTGACTGCTAGATTTCTATTATTTGATGCTACTTTCACCTGGCTCACCAGACATGACTGCCTCTACCATACGAGCACAGCTCCCTCTCCCTAATAACACATTACTGTGTTACCTGACAATGGAAAATAACTTTTTTAAGGAGCTGTCCTGGCTCCCCTTGACTTCTGGAAATATATGCCACAGACCACAGGGATCTCCAGCTTCCCCCCTCTGTCAAACACCTTCATTCTTCTATTACCACTACATTATAACTTGCAGGCAAATTGTTTAATAATACAATGGAATGCTCAAAACTAAGTACCACACAGCAATGCATTCTCATTTGTATATGATGTGAAGCCCTTTGTTCTGGCCCAAGAGAAGGTCACATCGAACAAGGCCACGTTCACCATGGCGACAGCAGAGTAATCCCATCAGTGTGCGTCAGCCTGTCTTGTTGTGTTTATCTGCAGGGTTTTCAGCTCTGGAACGCTCCACATTGACTGCTGTCCACGAGCAAATCCTGGTGTCACCGAAAGTAAAACAGTGTAGTATAGCCTGCATGGTCAAACTATCAATAATGCCACAACTTTCTTTATTGCACTTTAAAACTATCGCTGCTTCTTTGTGTGCGTGTCATAATTGCTTTCTTGCACTTTAATGTGTTCCCCTCAAAATGCATGTGGATATGATTTTTTATATTTCTTTGTGTGATCATAAATGACTTTACTTTTCATCTATCTTTGGTGCAGGTAGTGCCTTCACTAGATGTAAACTCCTGTGGCTCAACTGGCTGCTTGTAGTTATGGAATGCAACCCACAATTTGATGACGTAAAAGGAGACATGCATGGCTTTAGTGCATGTCAGGAGATGACATCAATTATTCTTTGACTCAGACAGAAATCATATGCATTCATATTTTAGAGCAAGCAAATGATAGAGCACTGCTTAAAACAAAAATCCCCTCCCTAAAATGCCATCTAAGTAGTAAAAGGCAATGAAATATAGCATTCTTATAGCTCTGTTTTGCCCTGTGGTGCACTGCAAATTCCAATCCAAATGAGGCCTTTCAACTTTGCAAATTAAACTGCAGTATTTAATAAACAAACTCATCAGCATGCACCCAAAGTATATGTAGCATCGTATTAATTTAATATTTTGTCCTATCATCTACATGCCTGAGTGTTCTCGTCGTAATTGCAATGAACACGAGGGTGAAGTCAAGGAGAGGAAAAGAAAACACCGTGACACGGGATTTGGATTTCCAAAATTAAACATTAAAAGTGATCTTTGTGAAATTTCTCATTAAGGAGACATTAAAGCCACAAGACCTGTCTGTCTCTTTTTCTCATAATATGAGGGAAGCAGTAAAAGGGGAGTGAAAGCATAGCTGTAGCCTAAAAGATCAAAGAGTGAAATAATGGCGTATGAACTGAATAATTCAAGCTTTTATCCATATATTATAGCAATATAGCATGTAATCATTGGGTTCTTATGCTAGAAATAAGGCTCATAAAGCCTTTGGTTTTAAGGTTTATTTATACGTATATAGTTAGTAACCAAAAAATATAACACCTGCAAAACACAATAACTGAATGCAACCATTGTGAAAGCAATCATATCTTATTATTATAAGATAAGAGAAAAGCCAGAGTTACTGTATTGGTCCTTATATTGTGGGCTGGCATGTTTAAACATATTGTGCTTCAGTATTGTACCACATATTGTGATGTCAGAGGTGTTTAACTTTGACAACTGATAAAAAGCGCCAGATGTATTATCAGCGTTGATTTAATTATTATTCATAACCATTTTGTTAGAGCTAAGACCTGCCTGCTGTTATGGCCCCTAATGACATCAATGATGATGCTGAATTGGAATCAATGGGCTAGCTCTGGTGACAAATACATGTGAATATTATTAATGGACATCTCCCTACATAAAGCAATGGCAAACATGTTTGTTCTGACAATATACTGTAAAATAGTCTAACACTACCAGTGGCCTGATAGTTGATACTTACATGACTGAACAATATAATCAGAAGTATTTCTCAGCAGAAAAAAAGCATATTCACATATATGCGTTAAGGAGTCACTGAAATCCATTAAATCTCATTTGAGAAATGCAACTAAATATTTGGACAAGGAAATATGTAAAGCACACATCCATGCAGTTTCATGCAGAGGCTATTCATGTTTGGTCGATAAAAAAACACTACAAAGGTGTCTTTAAAAATCCCCTCTAAATAAGCCAAATAAACAAAAAGAGATTACCACAGGACATGAACAACTGATATCTCTGTCCTGAGTGCTCTGTCAAATATCTCAGTTAAGCACCTGCTAAACTCAAGTGGGGATGTGAATAGATGTTCTGCACATTTCCTGACACACTTTAAGAACTTTATGTAAGTAAGTCATGTCTGCCTCACATTGGTTTCAACCGGTGTTGTTAGGTTGCACATGGCTTGCAGGGATGAGTTAAAAATACAGAACAGCTCTCATTTTAAAAAGGCCAGTGGACAAAAGTGTCTCCATCAAAGGGAAAGGTTGGGCCACCTATTCATCTTCGCTTTCACCGATGAATCCCCAGATGTGTGGCAGCAACAGGCTTAACCATTATTCTTCCTTAATTCTCCGGTTAACATGATGTATTACTGAGGCCAGGGCCAGTAACTGAGCCCAGAGTGTTTCATGAAGAGTGAAACATGAAGTTTTACTTTGTTCTGTGAATTAAAGTAAAATGGAATTTCTAGAATGAGGTAATTGCTGAATCAATGAGCAGGTGATGTAGGAAACATCATAGGCAATGTATAGAAGTGTTATTTACGCAGAGAGCTCTGTCGAGATATGGCTGCATAGCTAGAGTGGATTCATATAAGGTTTTATTATGCACACACTCAACATGGCGACTGCGAGCCGGCATCTCGCAGCTAACCGTACTTACAGCACTAACACTGCAAACAGTTCAAACAACGGCGAAGGTGCAGAGAGAGCTAACAGAGTTTACCTGAGGGGCAACAGGAGGGTGGGTGCTACGCTTCTGCAATGACGTTGTTGGTCAGGAGGGCAATATCAGCTGTAACTGCCAAATGAAAGCCTTAACATGGATGAACATGCACTAAAGGCATGGCACAGTCGGCCCGGCTATGTAAAGAAAGCAAGGAGAAGCTTGGATAACAACACACAGTCTTCATTCTCTGCTCAGGTAGACATTCCTCCACTATCTTCACATATTTAATAGTTGATTGATGCTATATTCATGTTCAGAATGGTAAATACAGCTATTTTAGGCAAATAAGTATTTCCTGAGGCCACCTGCTTTTGGACACACAGATTCTGTTTGGACATCACCTCTGTGTGGAACTCTCTTGTTAGCCACTTATGATTGGTGTATTATTCTTATATCGGTTTGTTTAACCGACGTTCCGCCACTGAGTGTTATGCATTACAAGCATCTAAAGTGAGCCTTTCCCCAATGACAGGCATGTTCATCTGAAATAGTCTGCATATCTGCACCCACCAAAATCATCAACAAACTACAATAAGTCCAGAACTCAGCTGCCTGTCTGCTCTCCCACTCCACCAGAGATCACATCACCCCAGTCCTTCAAAACCTCCACTGGCTCCCCATAAAGCAAAGAATCCAGTTCAAGATTCTTCTCATCACATAAAAAGCCCTTCACAACATAGCCCCTTCATACCTTTTGGACCTCCTGCATCGACACGCTCCAAACCGCAACCTCAGATCCCCCCTACTCTGTCCAAGCATCGGACCTGGGGGGACAGGGCCTTCTCCGTTGCTGCCCCCTCCCTCTTGGACTCCCTCCTGTCACTTGCCACTTTCAAATCTGCTTTTAACCTGTGGAGTTAGTGATGTATGTTTGTGGGCTGTTCCTTACCGTTTTCATCTATTCTATTGTAATTGCTTTTATTGTTTCTGTTTTTAGCATTTAAAGTGTCTTTGAGTACCTTTTAAAGAGCTATACAAATAAAGTGTATTATTGTTGTTATTGTTATTATATGTACAATATGCTCCTGTTGTCTCTAGTCAACTGCTGTACAAATGTGTTTGTCAAATGCTGTTATTTGGTCGTGCAGATAGAAGTAGCAGATACGATACCTGTGATTCTAGCTGGATGCCAACCAATAGTCTGAAAGTAATTTCAATCATGGATTGAAAATGAGAAGAAATATCACAAAATGCTAATCCTATTATCAGAATTATCGTTACCCATACAGACACGATTAGACAGTTTGCCTTGAAATATGAAACAATGACTTGTGGACCAAGAATAAACAATATTAACGTTTGATGAGAGAAACTAGTGTGAAACACTCCCTGTGTGACTGTCACACAACTGCAGGTAAGATGATAGAGGTACTGACGGGAGTAGATATTCTCGAGATAAATAAAGTATAAAAGAACAGCTTGATCTCAAAGACGAGGGGGGAAAAAAAACGTACAAGCAGCGCTAAATCCAGATTAACTTTCAAAGCACATGATTTTGAGATACTTTAAAGAACCCGAGTGTTTTTTGACTTAGCAGGGGACTTGTTTGAGTAAAGTAACAGTCATTACTGAAGTTTGACTACTCACATGATATGTGATGGGGGGAGGGGGGGGGGGGTTTCTCCCTTGTGGCTGTAACCAAAAGGCAAAAGTCCCACTGGGTTTGCAATGTCCCTAGTGACAGCCTTACAATAAGCTCTTAAAATAAGCTTACAGACAACATGTAGAAGTCTCAGATAGAAACTTCTGTCTCGGGGAGATCAATTGAGCAGTAATAATGCCATTACGGTAAAATGTTCTGTGTGAAATAACCACCAATGCAAGGTTCACTGAAAACCTGAGAATAAAGGAATTATAAATCGTGTTTAAATTCCTATGAGTTGCATATTGACAAAAAATGATCCATTTATAGAAAGATCAATTTATAAGAAGAGGCTTTCACAGGCCTATGGAACTGTTGTGTGGTTATTTTCCACTATCACCGAAAGAAACAAGCCATCACATTGAAGTGCAAAGAGAACTTCCACAGAGTTATGCAAATGACTGTAAAGATGTATGTGCCTATGCAGCAAACCTGACATGATGTACATACTGTTTACCTCAGGGCCACACAAAGGCCTAGCAACCGTCTCACCTTAAATGACTTACTCATACTCACAGCATTTGTTCCGAGTCATAAAGCAAAACAGCTACTGCCGAATGGTCAATGACTTCAAAGTCAGATGAGACGAGAGACTTCAAATGAACTAAGAGAGATACATTAAACACGAGAAATGCGGCAATATGATCCGTTTCTATTTCTGCTGCATATGTAAGAAGGTATGCATGAAATGGAACAGTTCTATTTTTTTGTTTAAAGTGCACTGACGCAAATATTTCTCTATTCTCTCTCTATAACTGTTTTTGTTTTGTTTTTTGTCTCTGTTGGATAACCTAAGCTAAAGCACTTAGATTTCCATATACTACTTTATTTACTATTCTTTATCCTGCAAGGCTTTGGGTAGGGAGCCGTTTTTCAGTATTTGTAATTGACATTTGGAAAATACAGTACCAACATATTTACATGTCTAGCCATCTCAAATGGCAACAGGGAATCTGTAAAGCATCCTAAGAGGAGATATAAAAAGGGGATTTTAAGGCTTTTCTTCTAAAGTGGCTTCAAGTATTTTCTGCAGAATTTTCGAAAAAACCATGCCAGGAAGAAGAAGTAGGAGCAAGCTCGACCTTTAACATTCATCAATCACAGAATGTGAGCCTCTGACTCACCCTCTTTAAAAATGTGGTCCACTTACTTTGTCTGTCTTCTAAAAAGGTGAGAAAGAGAGCAAATAACGTGTAAGATTTTACCTTCTTAGGCTCATCTTATTTTAGCTGAACAAAGAGGAATCCCCCACAGGGACTAGCAATTACATCGAGGTCATTTCACATCAGAAATGCCCTGAAGACACCAGGCAGATGAGGAGCAATACAGACTTGTAAGCTCCAAGTCTCTCCTCTCTATCACAGGTCCCTGAAGCATGCATGCATTTGGAGTGTATTAACCAAAGTTCTGGTAAGCGGGGGCCCACGACTGCTCTTTATAATTTTACAATAAGAGCTGTGATACATATTTTTTTTAATTACAGATCACTTCCAGCAGAAATCATGTGCTGCAGAAAATGCCCCCTTGAAAGTAAATAAACAAAGGCACGTTCTCTAAAACAGAAGTGGCTCTCATCCAATAAGCATGGGGCCTTTCTTCATCCCTTAGCCTTTTAGGGGGACTTGTGCCTTAAAGTTAAGTCTTTTATAAAAATGTGTTTTGAAAACTGTGAAAACACGGCAATGTATTAATAAATGCCCACTTAAAGTGCAACAAAGAGATAGCATCACCCTTGGGTCGTTTGCAAAGTACTTGGCTTTTAAGTTTGAGTTTAATTATAGATTGGACAAAAAGGTGGTCCTAGCAGGAATCACAATTTCATAGAACATACCCAGTGGGTATCAGTGTGTACTCAGACAACCCACCTACGCTTCCTCTTTTGCATTACAGTTCATAGGAAAAAGGATTGATTGTATGCATGTAACATCAAGGCTCAAAAGCACGACGGGCATTACAAATGTTCTGTAGCAAAAAAAACGGATAGTTCCGGTTCTTGATTATCATTGGCTGAGCCACGTTAAAACACATTGTAAAATACTCTATAAACGCGCAGCTCTGAAGGCAATACAATAATATCATTTTGCCATTTTACCTATTATTTCAAATTTTCAAATTTCACTGTGAATTTTGATTTACTGGGTCAGTGGATAAGTGGTTGGAGGGGATGGACAGGATTGAGGACGACGTTGAAATAGAAATGACTCATGCTAAAAGGATTGAGAGAGGAATTGAAGAGCTTGAAAAAATAAACAAAGCCAGAACCGTTAAACAGACTATGTGGTCGATTTGCTGTTTTTAGACCTGATCATCCGCCTGAACCAGAATGGTACACTATGCTGTCATTGCACAATGCACAAAAAAAAAAAAAAGATGCTGGCGAAAGAAACAAAGAGAGCATATGGGGATTTATGTTTGTGCAGCCAAGGAACCCATTGTGTCCTGTACCTACATTGGAGAAATATCCGACTCCGGCCTTCCTCCATCCAACGCTGAAAAGCTACACCAAAAATCCATGGTAAGCTAACAATGTAGCTTTAGCTGGCTTGCATGTTTTTACCCTAACCTTTCTCTAGTTATGTTGACACTTGCTAGTGACATCATTTGTATTCATTTCTGCAGTACACATTTGAGCCACACGAGAGAGGCTGAATGTTCATATTGCTCTGGTAATTGTAGCCTCCCTATAACATTGCGTGTAATATGAAAGGCTAGTGTACATTCTGTTGGTTTGATTTGTGAGATGTAAAACAAACAAGGGCATTTTAACTCCGCCTCAGTGCATTTTTTATATATATATATATATATATATATATATATATATATATATTTCACCACGACTCATAGCTGATATGGTTACAGAGCAGTACAGTGCTTGCACCCTCACTGATTCATCAGTGCCTGGATCCGCATTCATTTAATAACTCATTCATCCATTCATTTGTTTGCTTCAATAATAACAATTCAGTCTCATAATTTGTTTTGATATCTTTTTAGGATATGGAGGCAGATGTTGCATCTGGGTTGCACAACATCTATTGAAATTGCAAGGACTGCATTGAATAAGCTTGCGTTTGGCATCAAAAAATCAATTTGGTGTGAAGTGAGTTTGCAAAGGGAGGGCACTGGCTGAATAGCCAGCCCGCTCAGATGGGCCATAAGAGACCATGTGGACTCCATTCCGTGTTGCTAATCCATTATATATGCAATGCAGATCCAACAACACAAAGACCATGGTTTAATCAGGTTGTATAGTGCACACGTTCAGCAAGAGAGTGGATGTCAGTGGACAAAAAAATGGTCAGAAATTATAAATAATGGTATTCAACACACTGACAAAACATGGTTTTAATTAGAACCTGGTTCAAAATAAAAAGTACTTTTGAATTTGTTATCATGTCATTATGTTTATTAATGTGTTTATATCCCTGCTCAAACAGCACATCATGTACACTGTTTATTATATCAAACAGAGACAGACCGCTGGAACCCACTTTAGACCGTAGTCCTCTATACAGCACGGACTAGCGGAGAGGAGGCATTAGTTATGCCCACAAAGGTAAATGCAGAGACTCATATGTAAATGCAATAACACAATAAGCAACTTAAAAGTTAGAAAACAATGGCAACCTAACAACATCTGTGCCCCAGTAAAGACATAATTATTTTGTTAACACGTATACATATAGATCTAAGTGCTGCAGTGGTACATGCATGTATTCATATTCATTCATTCTCAGTTTTGGATGATTTGATGTTCGAGTACTTTTTGTATGGTGCAGTGTTCCATCACAATTGCCCAGAGAGTGAGGCTGAATCAGGCATTCTGCCAGTGTCAACACTGAACCAGATGACTGACTTCCATCTAATGGAAGCATCGCTTTCAAAACAAACTCAATATGCACCACCCCTCTGGGACCACCTCCGTACACAAAATAAATAGCTGCCGAAAATCTACAGGGATAAAATGCAGGGCCCCTTTCCATTGAATCCATAGTCTGATAGGTTGTATATTTCTTTACTTTAGACTTGGCCCCAGCATGGGAGATTGATATCCACTGAATATAATAGAGGCAAGATAAGCTATTTAAAATCCCTGTAAGGGTTGTCTAAATAAGTAACCAAATGGGATTTATGACAATCCCACAACTTTGACTCAATAATTCATAGCATTGACTCTGAATTGTGCATGAGATAATATTCAACAACTCCCAGTATGTGTTAGGTGTATGAGAGGAATCATTAACTGTCAACACGCTGACTATAAGTCTTATGCATCAGTTGGTCCAAACTGCCTGTCCTCTAATGTTTATGTTTAAGGGAAGTGATCCAACAACACTTGCCTATTTGGTGCATCTTTTTTAGAATGTCATCCAAACTCTACCTCAACCAAAGCCTGGAGGAAGAAACTTTCAAATCAATTATATAGTAAAAGATTTGGGTAAATTAACACACATTCAGACAAAATGACAATGTACTACGACAATTGATTCAATGTCTTGATGGCATCCCCAGCTAAAACCAGATTTAATAAAATAATCACAATTCTTTAACATTGTGATGTTTGAACTGCACCTTTTAACAGATATTAATGTGTTTGCTAATCAGCCTAATTTAAATTAGCCCCCTGGATTTAAAACACTAACATACTTCTGAGCAAGATGAAGGCCTATTACTAGTGCACACTCCTTATCTCATATTTTGCTAATACAGCACTTCCATTTGAAATGACTATAACTATAACTCCCTAACCCCAAGGAATAATAACGACTATGTCTATGTAGCCCCTTTTGCACGTGCACTGCAACCCTGAACTTATCTAGTCACCCGTAAAAGGCGTCTTATGTGAGAACTCAAATGCCAGAATCAGTCGGACCGGAACTTAGACTTAACCCGGCCAGCTCCCTGATACAAAGTCTGTGTAATGTCAGATTGCGCCCATGTGTGAATAGAGCTGGTTATTGTTCAGAGAATTCACAGTAAGCGAGATGGGCGTATTGATGATGTTTCTATCGCGCGGCTTGCACAAAACCAGAAGAATAGAAGCAGCTGAGGGTGAAGACGAAGAATCATTTACACAAAGATGTCACCCACAAATGTGAAACTGGAAAGACGAAGAGATTCAGGGACTTCTGTCGGTGAAGGCTATCACACGTGCCAGAATTGTCAGACAAATTCAAGGAATGGCAAGAGTCTCGGTTATTTATGACAAAATTATGAACCGGCTATGTGACTGAGGTGTTTTTGCGTCATGTCCTTCTTCAAGCATGCTCTACTCACAGTATGTCAGCGCATGTGCTCAATACGTGAAAGGAAAACAGAGGACAATATTTTGACCTGATTATCTGGAAATTGTCCGGAACTCATATGAGAAAACGGCTTGTGTCTGCGGCAAAAACACATATTAGATAGCTGCAAAACACTTTGTATACCCGTATGTACCTCTATATGCCATAATGTAAGAAATGCAAATTAATGTAATAATATAATGTATTAAATCAGCCACAGGGAAACATCAAAGACGACCCAACAGCATGCTCTACCTGCATGTACATCGGTAAATGGCTTTCTCTTTGATTGAAAACTATAATGAACAGCTGTATGTTTTTACTAAATTCCATTAGGTCACCTCCTTTGTCAAACTTCCATTACAACTGGCAGGTGCGACCAAGCATGACATTGAAACTCTTAAGTACAAGGCCCGCAATGTGCTTATCAAACAGCAAAGAATTGATCATACAGCCCGACTCCTGCACTTCTCATTAAACCAGCCATAAACAGACTGTAACCAGAGTGAGTTGTAGTAACCCCCCCCCCCCCCCCCCGCCACACACACACACACACACACATTAGCATATACCATGTTATTAAAATCCAGGGTAGTGAATAAATCTGATTCATTTTCCAAACAAAAACCTGACAAACTTCGGCCCTTATTTCATTCTTAATGTCTTCTTGCTCTTAATTTGTAACTCTTCAATGCACATTTCCAATGGATACACTGATCAGTATTACATTATTGTTATGATACAACTTTTCAGGTTATAACAAGATGTTTTCATGTTATACCAAGATACTTTATAAAGAAGGAAGGTACTCTGGAGGTAGTGTCCTCCATTTTTCCTTCTGTTCAGCTCCATGCATTTCAAAATTTGTCTTAGTGTGCGCATACATATCATCCACTGTGCTCAATAACAGCAGAATCTCGCCATGTCACAACCCAAGCATGAAGGAGAACCAAATCTTGTAAATGAGCCATATTCCAAGAAAAATGTATCTTGTTATAAACATCTTGTTATAATAATAAACGTTTCACTGTTTACCATGATACTGATCCGTTTTTCTTGTTCTGCCGTGGCAGCAGTACACTTTAGTAGACACTGAATTAGGACACAATTGTGAAAAATGATCAATTAGGGTTCACTAGCTAAGTATAAATAGTTGCATAGGCTGGGTGATATGTTTGTTAATGGATGCTGGCACTAGGATTGATGTCAGCTCCAGAACCACGGTCCCTACAACACAACAACAAAGTTACTATAAAGCTGCTTACAACAGATAGTAAGCATCATTCATTTAGTGATGGTCAGTGTTTCAACAAATGCTTCTTACTGCACCAATATACAATTGTGTTTGTTGTGAAACATAATGCTACGATAATGGGCTTTCTAATTTGTAAAACTTATCATCCCCACATTAATGTTTGCATGCTAACGTATTAGCTTGTATCTTTAAAGCAGCATGGGTGGCAACAATGGGGTGTTCTCAGAACACTTTGAATAAGTGGGAACCTTGCTGTGAGAGGACAAATGGGTTTGTCTTGGCCAATATTCAAGATCCAACAATATTCAAAATGACAGTAGTGTAGCAATCTTTAAAGTCAGATCCTTAAGTTCCTTAACTGCAACACTAAAACATCTGCCCGTGTTCGTAATTAGAGGAAATGACTGCAACTATTAGTAACTAAGAACATCTAACTAAGAACTGGGGATTGAGAAAAGAACCATAGGAGAGGTTGTTTTTATTTCCCCATGTTAACAGTGACTTTTACCTTTATTGTATTTTCTGTGCAGTTTAATTAAGAATATCAAGACAAAATCCTTTGCATCTCCGAGGATTGCAGAAAGATGATGAGCTCAGCTGTAAGGCTGAGCCCTAAAGCTCTCTTGAAAACATGTGGATTTGACGACTGAAGATATCTGGCTTTTAAATCTAGAGGCAACTATATTTCTCGATTCTCCCGAAATAATTCTTCAAAAACTAAAGTAAACTTCACAAGAAAACAACCCAAAATGCTGCCTGCTGCAGGAATTCAAAAGCACTTCACTCATACTGCTCAAGTCCCCCATGTGTAGAAATGTTATGTGATTAAAGCATCTTTCAAATTATTCCAAAGGCAGAATTTTTTGGAGAAAAGGAAACCATCCCTGAGGAAATTGGTGCAGTATACGAGTTGCTTCAAATCCACATCTCTGAGAGATACATTCAGATTGAAGAAGTTGTGCAATATACTTTTTAAGACATTTGTGATCAATGCTTTGAGTGTCTGGTCATAATGATGGCTCACAATCATCACACAGTGAGTGTGCATGCTTGTGAACAGAATACAAATAAGCATTCAGGAATTACACTCGTCTGTAAAAATGTTGGCCAAAACTCCCAATAGCTCTGTTTTTTCTGTCTATGTTTTAACTCGTGCATGGCGCAATAACAGTTTTCTAAATAATAAACAAATTGATAAATGCTTCATATAATGGCACACTGCATCTTAAGACATGGATGGATGAATGAATGAATAAACAGATGAACTGAAAAACACACCTGTTAATGTGATTACAGAGTTCACGTTCAAACAGCACATGTGGGAAACATGAAACGGAACCAAAACAATTTGCAATTTCCGTCAATATTCTCAGTCATATTCAACCCAAAGGTGTTTTTTTTTATCTGGGTCCAGTGAATGGAAAAATAGTGGTCGCTATTGACGGAGGTTTGGCTATCTAGCGGGTTTGTGCAGGATGTCCCAAGTTATGCTGTTGAAGATTCTCTCTGAACAATCAGCAGTCTGCAGTGTTTGGATTCCACCTCAAAGTATCGCCCCCCCCCCCCGCTCGCTTGGAACTTCGACGGAGGTGGTCCCAAAATGAGTACCAGGTACTATTCACAACTTTTGCTAATGGAGAACTAAAAGAAGAGCGAGTCGAGCTGAATAGAGCTGGCCGCCCCATGCAGTGGAAATGCAGCATAACTCTATCTAACCCATTACCAGATGAAAAGCAACTTCAACAGTCTGCTGAACTGAAGTTGCTTTAATACTCCTACAGATTGTAGAAGATCAATATCAGTGCAGATCAAAGTGTTTTGGTTTAAAAGGACCTGCGTGAAATATAAAGTATTGAGCGTGTTTCCACTACCCCACATGCAAAACATAAGTCAAGGAACCACTACCTTCAGAAAGATCACATGAATGAAAAAGGTGTTGCCTCATCACACACAAAGAGGACTCAACCGTTCAATATCAAGAAGACATTACAAAATCACCAACTTGGAATTTCCACCAGTTTTTGCAAAATGGTGTTGCTTTATTAACAGTCTTTTAATTGTTCTCCTGAATGAATGTAGTGTGCATGTCCTCTGCGGTACACTAATCTAGTTTAACAGAAAAAAAAGTGACAAAATATGAAATTATATGCCACAAGATTATAAAGACATAGCATTTACAGTCCTTCAAAGATCAAATAATGGTATCCCTCCAAATATCAGAACAAGATGTCTTCCTCACAATTCATTGATGAGCACTGCTGTAAAAGGGGGGAACATGTGAGCAGGAGTGAATAAAATGTCCTTCACTGTGTACGACATAGGAGAGTTTCAATGGGTGGTCGCTGACAACTCCCTCAACTGAAATCCCAAACAATTGCATGTTCCACTTCTCTCATTACAAAACATGATGGATTTTTACTTTAACACTTGGAGCCAATCTGGTTCTATGATCTATGATTGCAATTTCATTGTAAAAAGGACAAAACTCAGACATTTTTAGAGTAGAGGGTGACAATTTCAATACGCCTAACCTTTTGAGTGCTGACAAGAGACATGTCGGGCAGCAACTGTGGCCTTTTTTAGTGCAAAGCCTTTACTCCGTCCTGTGGAATATTTAGTAGATTTTGACATTATATAACTGGATTTATTTAATTCAATCAAACGGTCCAAACAATCAATCAACCATTGCATCTATTCATTACTCCATCCATTGTTAGCTTCTGGAGACTCATTTGAAAATAGAAAAGGAGGAAACTTTTTCAGCAGGGTGCCGATTAGGAAATAAGACACGATTTGTCAAGCAGACAATGACGAGCTCTTTATGACAGCCTCACTGTTTTGGACGGTCTAATAAAGAGAGCTGATTTGAGAAGCATCGACCTGACATGGAATACGAAGATGAGAGTGTAATCCAAATGACAAAAGACAAATGACAAAATGCACAGATATTGACAAAAGCGCAAGGGAAGAAATTAAATTAGGCCCAAGAAAAGACCCACATCCTCCTCCTCCTCCTCCGCTTCATCATCATCATCAGTGCGTGTGTTAGAGAGAGAGGGCATGAGCGTAAAGTGTCTGGGACTGAATTATTTTCATTATCAATTGATCTGCCAATTACTTTCTTGATCAATTGATCGATAATTGTCTTTATAAAAATCACAGAAGATAGGTGACACCTTTAACCCTCTTAACCCAAAGCAGTGTATCATGGCGTTTCTTTCACTCCCGTCACATTTTTCCTTTTTTAGCATTTATTTTCATTGCAATATATAAGTCCTGCTTCCTCTATTGAAACAGCACAGTCATGACTAGAAGTAGAGATAGCTCAATAATGTATTTTGTGCTGTATAATACAGATACAATTACTAATTGACAATTGTTTTGTTTTTTTTAATTGGCAAAAAATGATATCTATATATCCAACATTTTCCCAAGTTGCCACAAGTGTTACCAATGTTGGGAAAAATGGAGGCTCCAAGTGCTATTTATATTTAACTTTTCAAATGTTTACAACCTCTGCTTACAGCCTCTCCTGTCCTTTCCTCAATACAGTGTGTTCAGCAGCCTGCAGTTCAGTCAAAGTTTCATGGAATTTTTGTCACTCAGCCGAGTCAATCGCAGCTTAATAGTAGCGCTGAGGAGTTTTTTACCGAATCTGGGTAAAGGAAAATTTTATTCAAGGCTAGCTTTTAAATGAGACAATGTTTCGGTTGCGTTCTGTGTTCGTCACACACGATATGTTCAAGCACCGCTGGAAAGATAGAAATCTGACGATTATCGTTTTGTTGTTTTACAGCTTCTGGCTCTGACAAACAGTGCAGTTTAAAGAAAACATACTTGTCCATCCCGCTGGTGGTTTTGGGGTTTAAAAGGTTAAATTCAGTCCAATAGCGAGCAAGTTTAATACATGATGAAGAAAATATTAAAATCATGTTCGCTGGAACCAGCAAAAAACTTGAAATAAAAAAAAAAGACCTATTGATAAACCATACAAATAGTTTAGGATACATTTCATTATAGAATAACTGCGTCAGCTCCAAGTCCATGTCTGTAATAATACAAAAGGAACATTGGCTACAAAAAAGTCCTTTCTTACTTACTAATGAGGCCAAATGACGTGTATATATTATACATATCATTATAACATCTTAGCATTCTGAATCACAGACCTATCACCACTATTGCAGTGATCATTCATATTCCACTATGGTGTCTTTAAAAATCCATTTTCCCGCGGCACATCTTCCATCTTCAAAAACCAACCCAATGACTGCTTTGATGTTAGCTAGTTCACAGGCTCTACTCCTACTACATGACCTAGCTCATGTGATGCCGTGAGGTAGAATCATGGACCGTTTACAGTCCCATAAAGGACTTCACATAATATTCAGAGTCCGCACAGGCAGAGCACAGATTGTCTCCACTGATCCTATTTAAATTGTTATTCCTAACTTAGAACACTGGGCATCAGAGTTTTCACAGCATGTCTAAAGTATTAAGCAGCCCGTGCATCAATTAACATAATAATTGGAAGGAAAGAGAAACGATGCGAAGCGCCGTTTAAAAGCTAAGGAGCCAGTTTGGCCGAGCCTCTGCAGCTCCAAACGAGGGTGGGTCATTTGTAACCGAGCCAGATCATCTGGTTATGATCCAGTTATCCTTGCACTGCTTCAGTGAGCACAATTGAGATGGCTCTGTTTATCAGTGATATTGCAACTGCATTGCATTTGCACTGTGCAGTCACGGTACCACTCACTTCTTTTTCTCACTCTCTGCTGCTTGTGCTGCATTTAGTGAGAGAGCATAGCACAATGAGATCAAATGGAATGTGGCTCCGTCTCTAGATGTGGAACTGTGAGGGAAGGGATGTGATCTCATCTACCACTCCTTTTTTATATATTTTTTTATTTACATTTTCTTGTCCAACATCGATCACTTCGAGCTTGACTTTAAGGTCAATATGGAGAATCAATAAGTCTCATAATATATCTCTCTCTTGCATTTACTGCAGCATTTCGTTTCGAGTTTTATTTATTTACGACTGTTTTCACCACAAACAATAAAAAATGTGCAGCTTCTCCCAGTTTGTTTTGCTTCAAGCATGAAGCATTTGTTATCACGATCTCAAATCTGGTGTGGCCCGTGTATTTGTGTCTTCTCACTCTCATTTCATTCCAGCATTTCCATTATAAATGTACGTTACAAAACATACATCTTTACTGCCAGAGAGTCAAATCACCTTTTATGTTTTCTTGTACCTTAATCGATGTGTTTGATGTACAATATGGTGGCTAGAAGAGTCATTATAGATCAATAACTAAGGTTAAAATAAAAGGTTAGAATAATTAAATTAAGATGGTAAGAATAGTGACACATTTAATGCTAATGCTATGTGACGTTGTATATGATTAGCTGACGATCATGATGAGTGAAGTCAATGCATTCTTTTAAAGAAACCAGCAACTTGAAAATCACAATATGTTTCAGTGAAATTGAACACACCGATATTCATAACATTTTTTGGCAGATTAGTGGTTGTAAGTGGGAGCATGACATCAGTCTCCCATCTCCTTCAAGATCTATTGAACAAGGCAGATCATAACTTTGATTTATTGTTTCAGCTGCATCCATATTTCATGACAAATCACTTTTTGAAGGCTTCCCTGGAGAGCCATTGCTTAGGATGTCTGCCGCTGTTTGGACAAGAACTGTAATAGAAAGGATGCGATTTATGGATGCATTCCCTGCAGACAAACAACCCATGGTACAACCACGTGGCTGAGTGCATTATTTTAGAACACCACCTATGTGTGATGTCAAGAGAAAAGAGGACGCTGGATGTTTGTCCAAGAAGATGTCGTCGATTGGTCAGAGGTGAGAAGGGGGCACTCAGAGCGCTATTATTTACTTCCAGCTGTTTACCCGTGACAGAGTGATTCAAGTGAAGGGGTTAATAACTTGGTGTGACCTCAGATCAACACTGACAGACCACTCAGTCTTGCTTACTTCACCGTTCTAAACTCAATTGTCCTTTCCAAAAGACAAAAACAGTGATTAGATCATTACTTGGAAATTCAAGGAAAGTACTTCTAACATCACGTCCACGTGTTATCATTATATAATTCTCTATACCAAAGTGAAAGTAATAAGTTTCATTCATTCATGTTTTCATGATTCATCCGTTTATGCCCCTGAATTTGCTAACAACTGACGAATAATTTGAGGCAAAGAAAGACTTCAAATAATCCTAAATTCAAAAGGCACAGTGGTGGCTCTGTCACAGCAAAAAGTCCAATGTCTCTTTGCGGATGCAGCCATGAAATGAAACAGTGTCAGTATATGAGAACATGACTGCAAAACAGAATAAAGGGATGTCTACAACCAGAGCCGTCATTCAGCTGACAGCTTTGTAAGTCATCAAGCAGGTGAATCCTCGTGCTAGTGTGGATTTTCTTTGAGGCGGTAGTTCACTGTGTGATTGTCATTGTTTGTTCGGAGAAGCAAGGAAGGCCAGAGAGAGTACACTAATATGGTACAGCACGAGACTCAAAAGCAGGGCTAGTTCATGCATGGAGATGCAAGAACAAGTGGTGAACACACACAACTGGAATTTCCATAAATACCAGCTACTAAAACGCACAGAACCGAACTACCATAAGCGCTAAACCGAAAAACAGCATCCACAAGGTTCCTCTGGCACAAAGACTCACCAGCCAACCCAGTCGCAACCAAACTACAACAAAGCCCACACCCACCAAGGCATGAGCTGCTGGAGCGCTTATGTTCCCCAAAGGTAACAAGCCAAGCTTCCAACAAATGACAGTTCACCACATCCATCCCTTAAATATTGACTTGCTTACCATATGAACCTACTGCACACTGTGCAGCAGCAGTCTTTTTTGTTTACATGCAACTGAAGTCGCATGTGCATGTCTGTAAGAATGTACATTGGCTCATAAGGAGTTACACGAAATTACAAAATGACGAATGCCTTTAATCAGCAGTAATGCACAAAAATAGGCCGCTATATAGTAAGAAAACCCCTTTTATTTCTCGTGACTTTGCCTCTCTAACTATGATTGAATTCTTTAATTAGTTTACATCAAAATACAATTCTTCTTGTGTTCAGGGAAGTCTGAGATGGGCTAGACGGGTTGTGCCCACTAATATTATCCAGAGGTGATCGTATGCATTAGTGTCAGTGTAGTTGATTGATTCTTTACGTCCGTCACACTGTAGCGGGATTGGTATTTGCATACCGTCTCTGATGTGCAGGATAAGCGTCATGTTTCCCAGCACTGAATTATGCATGCCTCATCATTACATAACATTGGCTCTGTACAGAGTTCAGTAAAAGACAATAATACATTGTTTGTACATTCAGTGGACATTTTTCTACTGCTTTTAAATTCAAGCATACATTCAACATGTATGCTTTTTTTCTGCATTTTTTCTGGTGCTGAATCTTGCCCCATGTTTATCAGAACCTCCAGCACAAAGAAAAAACCTTTATTCTACTTGAACTGTTTATGAACAGAGAGGATTTGGACACAATGTTATCGCATACATGCACTTTGTACCTGGAACTGTGCCTTTGTAGGACAATGAGAGTTTGATTTAGCCAAGTTGACTCATGTCTGGATGGAACTAACTGTCATCATTTAATTTGACATGTAGTTATCAAGTCCAAAGTGCTTTGACCAAACTGCCTAACTGAAATCAATTACCTTATTTTTAGTACTTTTAGGTAAATACCACAATAGTGAGAAACATTGCACAAATTGGTACTTAAAAACTGAAAATCCCTGAAGCAGGTTCTTTTTTCAGAGTGTGAATCAATTGAACAGTTGACAGAGCACAGACAAAGCCTGCATTTGTATCTCCCGCTAGTCGACGTGAAAGAGCTTGCGACTGTATTGCCTTAAAAGCACGCACCAGTAATCACAGCGTGATCTATTTGTTATTTCAGCCTTTTCCCTATCTGCTCTCAATACTTTTGTCAACTTGGGACTTTTACAAACGTTAACGCCTCTGCTCACTTCTTCTCTCTTGTTGAGTTCCCATTCACGGCAGATTTTATAATGAGTGCGGAAATTTCCATAGATGCTTTTCAAACCATAAATGAGGCTCGTCGGCAAAACAAAGCATCCCCTAACACATCGCCTTGGATGTACAAGGAGCCAAGAGGGGAGATGTTCAGTTGTCATTTGTGTACTAATCTCTACTAGAAAAGCTCTCCATGATTAGCTGATGGGCAACAAAATGCAAGAGAGCTAACAATATGAAACTTTCCCCATTGTTGAGATGTGTTTATTTTTAGCTGCCACAGAGCATCACTCACCTCCTTTAATATTTTTCTAAATGCCCAGCGGAAGCCTCCACATACTGCTTTGAGTCGTGCTTATTAATAGAATATTGTTTAATTGTGCATGATTTCCACAATTAAGAAGGTGAGACTTATTCATTTCACCCCAGAGCCAATAAGCACAATTCCAATTTAAGAAATAACAACAACACTTCACTTCACAATTGCTTACATTTGATGCCTCATATTGCTAATGAAGCCAGCGCTGCAATTAATGAGATAAGTAAAAGAGGCTTTTGATGAGGCTTGCATGTGTGACTGTGTCTGAGGGCCACGAGTGGGCACAAGCCATCTCTGAGAAGGCTACGGCCTTGAGGCGAGCAATCACCCACAAGGAGTTTCGATGAGAACGGCCCTCTTAAAGCCATTAATTAGTAGGTCACAAGAGCTGCAGCTTCCCCCTGACCCTCTGTCTGTTCCTCTCCCACTGCCCCTTGTCCCCCCCCCCCCCCCTCTTCATGTCTTGTGCCACTGGCTTCATACCTCTCCCGCTCTCTCACTCCCTTCTCGCTTTGCTTGTTTACCCACGGCCCTTGTTTGGCTGAAGGCTCTTTGGGTAAACCCAAGACTCTGGTCTATTCTCAGTGACAAGTCATATGGCATAAACAGAGCAGTGAGCTCCAGTCTCACGCATCAAATACTAAATAAAAAAATGTTTGTTTCGGATAAAAAGAATGCACTGAAATGAATGAAACTTAAGGTACAGCTATGAACATATCATATATATTACAAAGGAACAATAGAACCACAGTCTGAAATTGGTATAAGTATTATTTTTCTGGCAATAGCTCTCATATGCAAATGTTTAATACATTTGATGTGCTATTACAACTATGTACAGGGGTGGACAAAATAAAATACTTTGGGGATAAACTACAGCATCCCTGCTATACATGATTTTGTGTTGGAAGCTTCGAAAATGAATTTCTAGTTAAACTGTTAGTAATGCATCTGTTATGAATTACATTCGCATGCAACATCTATGCTGCCCATTTAACATCGGTTGCACCTTATTGGACATAAAGCTCACACTGTACATATCTGTAATAAATTCACTGCCAATGTTTATTGCTAAATGTTTATTCACAATGGCAACGCATCGGTTAACGTAAGGGAACTAAAACCAAATTGAAGAGGCTAGAGAAAGAGTGAGACAATGGTTGCGTAATACAAATATCACACAGAACATTGTGCAAACCTGAGCCACTGGTGTTGACACTACACATCCATCAAATCCTTTGACCTTCACACCATTGCTTTTTTCTGTATTATGTGAATGTTGCACAACACCCTGAATAACGAATGATGAACACAGGACTAGTGTCAACCACTGATCCACACTGCATCCCTGATCATATTTCTGTATCTGAAATGCATTCATTTTGACACAATTATCGTTTGTGAGGTTTCCTTTGCTAATCTATTGTTCAAGGTAAAAGGTTCATATGTAAATACATGCACAAAGCAAACCTGTCCCCTTATAGGGTTTGCTTAATCCTATATAGTCCAAATGCACTCCGGTGCTTCATTCCCACAGGGCAGAATAATATATGTCCCTCTGTATCTGCCTGCGTGGTGGCATGTTCGCAACACAACAGCTTTTGGCATGGATACAGAGAGAGAGAGAGAGGGGAAACAGGCATGATAACAGCATTAAGTGAGGAAACTGGATTTACAGGCAATGTAAACCAAGAGAGCTCTTTCGTTTGGGGACTTTTGTAATTATAGTAATGTAAGTGTGAGTCTTCTGTAGTGGAGTTCTGAATAAAATGCACAAATAATTTGCCCTCACATTAATTTGTTGAATAAGGCTTGTGAACAAGGCTTGTGTTTTTTTCCAGTTTTTCAGAGGATTTGAAGATGTTACTTCATTTGCAACAATTATGCATGTAGTGGCTTGGAAATGACTGTCAACTAGGCTACAGCACATGTAGCCAAAGTGGATACTAGAAAAGTAAAAATGGATTCATGCTGTAAATAAGCAGGTTTGTTTTTTATAGGCAGAAAACAACCATTTCTAAAATCCTATTCATTATCTAATGCTTTCTTATGAATATATACTGTGTTTTCATACTGCTGCCACTACCCTGTGGACTAAACATCTGGATGTCATCAACTGCTATTCCATTCACCACTTAAGTTGGATGTTGCATTCATTATTGTCTAGATAGAAGGTACCTACACACCCATGTTTTCCTTTACAAAGCTTTACTCTTCAAGCTGCCAAGAATTTAAGATCCTTAGATTAATTCAAAGCTATAAAAATGACACCGCATCACAGCCCAGGTAGTTCCTTATACCATGCCACCCCAAGAGTGTACCTTCCATATGGAATAAATGACAGTGCAATTTAAAGTAAGAGACACATTTCATCTGTACGAGTTCATTGTTGTAATTTTTCATGTTTTTGTATATACTGTCTAATTATTGTGTGTGAGAGATTAATGCTTTTTTGTGACTGCACTGTCCTAGTTGTGATCTTGTATATATTTTAAGTCGTTTGTTGTCAGGTCTCTCTTGCAAAAAGATGTCACGGAGACGTGCTGAATATAAAGAGCCTAACAAAGCGTTGCTGCATAATGACGATTCTTTTACAGTAATTATCATAAAAGCTGGAATGCTAAACAACATAAAAGTGCATGAAATGCTGAGTTAGGATTTAGACGTTCGAATGTAAAGCTCTTAAAACGACACTCAGGACTTTTCAGTCAGGCCTTGTGGGGTAAACAGTCTTCTGTTGCCCATCATATGCCCATTTGGATTACAATTTTTTTTTAGAGTGCAGGCAAATCAAACATCTGTTGTTTTTTTTGTCAGATTGAAGTCAGCCTTCTTGTTGTGTTCACGGGATATATCCTCCTGTCTCTACTGTAAAAAGGCTATAAAAGCTTAGCACGCATTGATATTATTTGTATCAAATCAAAGAAAAGCTGTGGTGTGTGCTGAAGTCTGTTGAATGAGATTCACCTCGTGACACGTTTCTATGCTTATGCCGTGGTAAACTAGAGGCCCTCGAACTCTCCTGGGAGAAACAACGACTGCTCTACATCTTGCACTGATCCATCTCCATTACACGACGGACACGTATACAAAGTGATTAAGATTATGATTATACACAAAGAGATCTCCAATTTCCTGGAGGTGCAAAATAGGGCATTAAAAGATTAGAAGCATCAGTGTGAAGAAAGGACAACTAGCCTTGTTCTTTATTGGTATCATTTCCTGGAGAAGATACTTTGGCAAATTATCTCATTATCTCTGATATGTTGTGGTCTCTTTTTGTCTGTTCACCAATGTTGGATGTGTCACCGCAGCATTACTGTTGCACTGTAAATAAATCATTTCAATTGAGAGGTTCTTTCATTGGTTTTTATGAACTTCTCGAACATGCTGGTTGAATGGAGAATGTGAAGCCGCAGTTGAAAGCAAAGTAAAGTGTACATATCAAAATGGAGGAGAGGCGATTGTCCGGTTTCTATACGGTTTTGGCTGGTGACATGTGGACACATTCAACCTGACTGTGTGTGCATACGGTATGTTTGCCATGAGTGAGTGGCTATGTTTACATGCACACTAAAATAAAAACTCTAAAATGCAAAAGTGTGAGTGCTGCCTTTAGCGGAACTTTGCACTGTGAGGATATGAGAGCAACCATTGCAGAACAAGTGCAAGAACAGTGAACAGATCAGCTCACTCTGTGAGAGGAATACATCATTGTGAGGCAGTTAGATTGACCAAAAAAAGACATCCTCAAAATATAAGTGATGCCACTTCCACCTCTCAGACATGCATAGGGCAGGAATGCTATTGATTCTAAACAAATGGCACGCTTCACTGTCAGATTTTTAAAAGTACAGTTTGTAGGAATTGTGTTAAATGGGGATGAAATTAATTATATATTTTGAATTGACATCAACCAATCCGATCTCATGCAGCTATGTGTCAAAGGGCACCACACAAGGCACACGTGTATGGTTTCATCATTTATATTTCATTGTGAAGCGGAAAACTGTAATTTGCTTGAAACTAGAGCATGTACCTGTTCACCAACAATGAAAAAATTTAAAAAAGTAAAAAGTGTTATCCTTATCCAGTAACATTCAGAATTTAAGTGTCTTGTTAGTAAGATGTAAGCAATGCAAAAGAAAATGTTGAGGTTGATCCATTTCTAATACATTGCTGGATGTTGTGTTAACTAACACAACAAATGTTTACTATCTGACACGATATTTGGCAAATATAAGGGGCTAAAGGGAGTGAAAAAGGATGATCAATTGGATATGATTTCACGTCCAATGACGGATCTTTAAACATACTGATTGTGTTAAAATTGCAACCGTTTGTGTAAACAGCAACAAACTTAAGCAGAAACTGTTTTGATTTATAGAAACGTGCAAATCAATGCAATACGTGTGATTAAGTGCGGATTGAAAAAACAATTCTTGGGTTGCAAATTTGAAAATTCCTGGAGGGACTGTTTCAATTTCAACAGCAGCCTGGAGAGTTCTCTTGTCCTACTTACGGCCAAGCTCACTGGCGTTGTGAGCTGTGCCTCAGACTGTTTCTGGAGTTTCACTGTGCTGCGAGCCAAGGCACTTGTAAGGTTAAAATATCTGACAGCTCCAGTTTCACTGACAACACACATCCTCGGGCGGATTTTCACATACTTAGTGTTGGGAATCTTCACATGCTCCATTTATGTTGATCATACATGATTACACTTGGTTAAGTTATGCCTCCATGGATGAGCACAAAGTGAAGGGGATAGAGGTTGTTCAGAAAAGTGGGAGCGATGAAAAGAAAAGATGTAGGTGGGCAAAGTGAATATTGAAAAAAATATAGCTTAATGGTATATGCATGTGCTTTGTGTGTGTGTGTGTGTGTGTGTGGGGGGGTGTTACGTGAATGTTTAGCCTAAAGAATAACAGAGTGCCTGAAATTCAATAATCACAGTATTCTGTAGTTCCAAATACTGCATAAACACAGGTATTTTTTTGTTATTATAAGTAAAAAAAAAAAAACTTATGTCAACAATTAAAGATGCTACATTTGAAAGTCAAATTTAAATGAATATAGCCGCAAAGGACAATTTGCTATTTAAAGATATAGTGACGTAATGTCTACCTGAGCAGATAATTAAGTCACTCTCCGTCTGTTTGTGTTGTAATCTGAGCTTCTCTGTGCTTTGTTCACGTAGCCGGGCATGTTAGTGCATGTGATTCCCAGTGTGTAACCCCTCTGGCTCGATAATCCCCAACACGCTGCACTGCGCTCATAACGCTGTCCTGAACCACCGTGTCGTCGCAGAAGCGTAATGCCCACCCTCCAATTCCCCACTGTTAGCTCTGCCAGCACTGCTACCTTTGTTTGCACCACCAGCGTGTTGAGAGCCGAGGGGAGGCAATCCCTCAATCATAGATAGGCTCTGAATTTGTGATTAAGCACATTCAACATTTTTTATTGAAGGACAGTTAAATAACGCAGATCACCAAATTTCACCAAACTATGAAAGAAACTGATCAAAGTTGTTTCAATAATTGTTACATGAACCCTCTCTGAAATACAAGGTCCTGTATTGTCCTGTGCAAATTAACTTTAGCTTATTGTTTTCTCTCTATGTCTTGCTTGTGTGTGTGTTTGTGTAGGTTCATGGTTCAAACGAGGGGAAAATAGAGGGGGAAAAAGGCGGAGCCACAGGTAAAAATCCACTAAGGGCAGCATTACCACACACTAAAAGATTAACAGCAGAAGACTCCAATTCTGGCCTGATTTTACAAATCCTCTCATGCAAATTAGGTCATCACCATTTCAGTATTCTCTGAGGACAGGAAGGCACTTCGAAAAACAGCATCAGGTGGAGGGAATAAGAAAAAGGAGGACTTGTTACTGTGCTTAACTTGAGATAAGGAAAACTGCAGGGAAAGAAAGAAAATCGTAAAAGCTACATTGGACCTCACACTGTTTCGAAAAACACACACACACACACCCCCCCCACAATTTGCACACAGACATGAAATTTAATTAAAACTAGACCCCAGGTGAAGCAGTTATGGCTTTACAAAGTGTGCCTATCAGACCCAATCAGGCCAATAAGTGCAGTTTTGTAATGCCAGAAGACAGTGCCAAATTGTATCCTGGCTGGAGGGCAAGGGCCTGCAACATGGTTCACAAACGTGAAATATATTCTAAATAATATATATATATGCACCTATATTCAATTAATATGAGTTGCAGTCCAAGACTTTGCCTGAGTAATGTCCAGGACGGACTTAGTCGCTGCAGTATTCCTACACTTAAATCTATGACAGATGGAGCAAGAGAGCACACTACCCTTTTTGAACAATTTATTAAGCCTCCCATTAAACTAGACGACCGTCTGTGTACAGCCAGTGCCTCGTAATAAGACACATCAGGTACATGAAATATGTACTGTGAAACTTAATTTCAGCAAAATGTACTGTGGAAGTTTTGAAAAGGTCCAAATGTTAAATTGTGCCTACTGGTTGGGCAACATATGGTCAATATGAATATGAATCATTATCCTGTAATCGCGCCCATTCACACCAGGCATTTAGTCTGTGCTTAGTAGCAGACCTGCGGCGTCATTAAAGTTGGGTGCACATATTTTGTGAGGTAGCACTTCTTCAAAAAATGTATAATAGATACATTTGCTCTTGTGTGTCCACATATGCATGTATTTAGAACCACTGTGTTTTTCACCTGCTCTCCTGTTCATATCTATTTTTTTGGTGTTTTTATGCAGTATATCCATTTGGGTGGGTTAGGGTTAGCAGTGCCTCAACCCAATTATTTTTTTAAAGCTGCTCCTATTCTTTCTCAGAAGCTCAATTGTTTCACAAGTCGCCTTACATTCAGGATACTCTGTCTTTTTAAAGGACATTGTCTATGTAAGGCCAATTGAGGGTGTTTCCTTATGCAAATTAGCCTTTTTCTGCACAAGCAGATGGTTGTAGAACAGGTAGAATTTATCATTGTTCACTGCATACAGGTGTGCATGCATTATATATGTTTGATTTATACCAACATACTTACTTGTGTATACAGGCAAGTTTTAAACACCGATATAGAACTTGCATGCTTTGAAAAATGAGGCCCTTGTTACGAGGATGTCTATTTTTAGCGCCAAAGACCCAAAAAACCTCATCTAACACCAAGCTCACTTTCATGCAGCTCCTTAACAAACAGCATAGAATATGCAAGGTCAGTAACATACCAGCATGTTGCAGTGAAGCTTGTGCTAATATTTATGTTGCCATAAAAAAGTATGCCTGATGGTAGCCTCAACATCTCAACACTACCTTCAATTTAGGAGAATTAGAATGTGGATTTTTGAAGAAGGCCCAAATGGAGGCAGAACTAAAATTGAATATGGGATTAGCTCAATCTGGGAACTGTCTTGTTGATCATAAAGTAGCCTCAGTTCCATTGGAAAACTTCAACAACAAACTGGAATTTCAGTAGTTTTATTGAGATCAACTTTGCCTACTACGCCACATAGAGCTAGAGAAAGCTATTTATTAATATGTATATAGGCTATTTAAATGAAAGTCAAAATCATAAAAAGTATATCATATTGCAAACATGTTTTATTTACGGTCAACTCATGTTTTCTTTGAAATGAAAAGATTCAATTTCTGTTACGTGCCATATTTATCAATATGTTAAGTTCAGTTGTGTACTGCACTTAAACTAAATAATGGGTCTCTGGAGGTTTTCAAATGAATGTGGGAGCTTTTGATTGGTGAGAAGCTACTAAGCAGGCAACAGTACTGTCGAAAATGTTTTTCATTTATAAATAACTTCTTAGAAGCAACATAAAGCACAGGAATTAATCATTTTTGTGTAAGCGTACGAGACTGTAAGTGTGCATAAGTGTGAGCGTGTGGTAGGGCCCTCTGGAGAGACAATTTGCAGCAACAACCACACAAGGAGACCATGAGCTGGTAAGCTAGTGCACACGAGTGCAAGTTGTGTCTCTAAGATCTGTTTGAAACAATTTAAATGTTTTCATTTTGTTAAATGATAACCCTGTATTCGAAGAAACAAAGAAATACATCAATAATGACCAAGTTAAATATCCATGAAGAAAATCAAGTTGTTCAAAATCTACTAAAGAACAAATTCCAAAGCATCCTAATTCAGTGGCAGCAACAATTACAGTCAATTTGTGACCCATCAGTGTTGATTCATGTCAAGTTCCGTTCTAAACTTCCAATTGCATAGCAAAGAGAGGCCTGATACAACAGAAAATAACTAATTTTTCATGCCCACTCTTAGATACAAATGCAAGTGCTTTTTTGGCCTTTGAATAGAGAAATAAACCTAACAAAATCAATAATGCATTATAAAAGAACAGGCAATAACTGGGTGTATATGCTTTAACAGAACAACAATCTATATCTTTAAAAGGTCAGGGAGCTATAAAGCCTCCTCAAACAGCACGGCCCCCACCCATTCTTCCCTGACACGATAGTCACCCATATTTCCCCCGTACTTCAGGGAATTATCACACAGAAGCCATGAAAAAAGCATTTCAGACCTTTTCTCCGTCCAAGTAATCACTTTATTAGTGACACGAAGATGAGTTTGTGCTGTTATATGGATCCAGAGGGTGTAATGAAATTGGACTCTGCTGCAGAGTAACACTATAATAAAAATGAGAGGGAGGCAAAGAATCAATATGACACAAGCTCCATCTGTTTGTCGGTTTCATCGATGAACGTAATGAAGTCACTGGATACATTTTAAATTGATTAGTAATCGAAAATAAAAAATAAAGACAAAATTAAGAGAACATTTATTCACACCCTCTAACTAAATAGACCTAATTATTTAGAGATAATGTGAAAAATAAGTGTAGTGCCACATCCCTACTTACAACACTTGCTCATGCTGCTCCTTGTGACAGCGAACACAGAGAGAGAGAGACACTTTTGCATTGTTGCAAGAATCCTCTCTAACCATTTCCATTGTTTCAGGGTCTCCCTTGTTTTGGACCGGACCAATAGAAAGCTTAAAAGATAGCAGAGAGATAGTCGTACAATTACTATGGAATTCAGAGGGGTCTCAAGGCGTCTACACATCATCAAAAGCAGACAGTAGAACAGAAACTCAATACAAACGTCTGACGTGACGCCACAAAGGGCAGTCGGATGTTTCCCACGAGAAGGGGAATTGCTTTGTGTTTGGGGCACCAGTACATTTCACGAAGCGGCTCAATCACAGAGAGGAGAGAAGCGAGTGAGGGTAAAGGGATGTGACTGAACAGACAGAAAGAGAGATGCGTCTAAGTAAGATAGGAACAAGAGGAATAATGGATGCAAAAAACCTAATATGTGCCAGACCGCATGCCGATTTCTGTGCTTCTCTGCAAATTAGCTTTCCAAGACCCGGGTCAGAAATTCTGCCTGGAAAGTCCACAAATGCAAGAAGTTGATTAAACGTCACAATCCTTTGCAACTTTGCAGAAGTGGGGGATTAAAGAAACAGGGAAGAAAACACTGACAAGTGGGGATGCAACACTGCCATTTTATATTTTACTTTGTAATTTCCCATCCCAAAAGTCATACATTTTAGAATTCTAATTGTACATCTACACAGGGCACAGTAGAGCACCATGCTGACAACCTGTTTGAGATGTAGGCAAAATACACATTTGCTTTTAATGATACAATTTTGTAATTTCCACCAACTGATAGTGTGAAGAAAAATTTAAATACACTATTACTTTACTGTGGCTTCATCAAACCAGGCACATTTTGTTTTCAAAATCAGTAATGTGTGCAAAGTGGAGTGAGTGTTGTATGGTGTCCCTGACAGAGCGACAAAGATAAACGTATTTGATGAGCATACCGAGTTTGAACTGTGGGACACCTTCACTGGGAAATAAAGCTGTTAGTTACAGAGAGCAATAAGTTCAGCTCAATCACAAACAGTTTGAATTCATTTTCTTTTTTAAACATTGTTTAAAAGTGAGATAGATGACTCATTGTTCAGACATCCTTTGCAAACTAGATTATTGTGGCTAACGTGCAGAGACTATGCAGTTAGTGAGTCGTGGAACAATAAAGTCACTGCTCCACAATGACTCTTAAACTTTTTTTAAAGTTAAAATTTGATAAATTCCACATTCTGTATTTTAATTGAATGCAGACTCTAAGTACTTCCACCTTGATGAAGACAAAACCAACAGTATCAAAAAGATGTTCTTTGGAACTTGGATTACATGGCTGACAGGTTGGCGTTGAGGGTTTAAACACTAAGGTGGTCAGGTCCGCTGGCCCAAACACGGGGATGTGTAGCCTGACAAGTGGAGGATGACTAGAAGCTATTTCATCAATTGTTCTCACTGATACCAAAGCATTTGGCAGTAATAGTGGGGATAGCGTCGTAGTTGAAAAGCGTGTTATTAGGATAGAATGCACTACTGCTCGCTGCTACATGACACCCTCCATGACTAACTCCTTTTTCCTCAAAAACGGTTGTGGACCAATAGAGGGCTTATTTATGTTAAATGAGTGTCTGTTCGGCAATGACAACAGAACTGACGATAATGCCTAATTATTGTAAAAACATCAAGAGGAATCGGTATGCACAAGCCAGCATGTGCACGTATACATGGATTTGCACATGCACTCAGCATTGCACATCAAAGGCACAAAGGTCACACATCCACAGGGAAATTGTGGCTTGCACGCTTGATTTCCCAAAGCATTGAGCCTCCTGCATCCATAACCCTAACATATGTAGCGGTTAATACAGTTAGTGCACAGGTCTTTGCTTTCGTGTCTGCTCGCTTAATAATATTAGGGTTGATTCTATAGTTTGATCCAGCTATCAATGTCAATCATGTTAGCGGTGCTCAACACAGCAAGCCCTTGGAGGAGAGCGGAGGGAGGGGGAAAACACGAGAAGGGCAGGCAGCTTTCTAATGCAATATAGCTGCCATATCTGAGAGCTTTTTATTGCATTAATACGTTTCTGGATAATTCTATCTCATCTCCTAATATGAATTAGCCTAAAAAACCCAATTAAAGTCTCATTTATCTGATCACCTCAATCGGAGATGGTGACATGAGGGCGTTTTGATAGCCATGTGATAGTTACTTGCTTCCGCCTACAGAGGATTCCGTTTCTTTTCGAGCCACAGCGAAGCGTAATTGGAATGGAGAGCATGGCAGGCAGTATTCTCTGGGTGAAATTATAGCTACTGCTTGCATGATTGGTTAGCACACAGGCTAGACAAGAGCCGTATCGTGTTGTTTTCAGATGCACGAGGTGGTGTTACAAAGAGCATTTCATAGACTTTAGGGGGAAATAAACTTTGTAATGCAGTGTGAGGATCCAAACAATCATTAGGTCCAGTTTACATCAATGATTTAGTCCAAATGACCTTTGGATCAGTGGGGGTTTTCTTACAGATCTTGATAATCATAGTTTTGGGATTTTAAATTTGGCAGGCTTTTGACAAACACTGCAAAAATCATGCAGGATTAAATTGCTCAGATCAGCAAAACTGTATCCAATACAGAGGTTAAAGGAGTTAAAGGATAGACGCCTCTCAAAAATACTCACCAGTACCATTAAGACCATGTCAGTTCCTGCTAATGTGTATATATGAAACATTTGAATGCATGGCCCAAAAACGCCTCTCAGTTGTATGCCTCGGCCAACCAGTCAAGTAGTTCTGTACGTCCACGCCTGTCCAAAATATCATCACTACATCATTTTATCCAAACAGACATTTCTTTGAACATGTCAGAATTTGCATATCAAGTATTGAGTTACGGACAAAAATGTGTTTTGTGAGGTCATATTGACTTTTGCCCTCTAAACTCTAGTCAGTTCATCTTGAGTCCAAGTGCATGTTTGTGCCAAATGTGAAGAAATTCACCGAGGGCATTCCTGAGTTATTGTGTTCACAAGCATGTGAACATGATTTTTTAACATCACAATCAGCTCATCCTTGCACAGGAGTGTACACAAGGCATGTTTTTCTTCTTTCCTTCCATAATGAGTAAATTAACAGAAACAAAGAAGATATAGTTCAAATATCAAATGTATTATTTTTACATTTGTAATAGTTTTATTAAGTATTATTAAAACTTACATTTAGTCAACGTCCCCATATTGTTACATGCTATACTACTGATTTCCCAATCCAGAAAAGCCAGTGAGCCTTGATCATTATTTAAATATTTTTTTGTATTTCTCTACTAGATTTAAGAGGTTGGAACTGTGATTTGTGAGTTCATTATTGTGCACTTCACACTGAAACAGGACCTTGTTCCCATTTAAATCTGCACACAATTAGATGCTAAACTGTTTATTTTACCAATAACTGGTGATTTTCTTCTATTTAACTTTTGCTAAATAAATTAAATTAAGAAGTAAAGAGTGATCTTGGCCTTTTTCTGCCCCTTCAGTTGTCAGTCCGGTTGAACCATTGTACAGCATTTTCTTTGCAATGTACTAATAATGACTTGTTTTTCAAACTCTTCATACAAAATAACATCCATTTGTAGAGCTGGCGCAGAGGCGTCAAAATAAGCAGTACCTGCGAAACACAAATGAGTTTGCATTGTAAAAAACCTTAAGAAACACAACCTTGACCTTAATGACACGTGTATGCCTTATGTAAAGCACTTTGAGGAAATGTGCTTTACAAATAAACTTTCCTTGACTTAACTTGTTAACTGTTCATCTTCAAACTCGGCCTTCCGTTTGATCTCAACTACACTTCTGTAAGGTTTTGTAACTGTAACTTGCACGGTTGTGACGCACACACGCACGCACGCACACACACACACACACACACACACACACACACACACACACACACACACACACACACACACACACACACACACACACACACACACACACACACACACACACACACACACACACACACACACACACACACACACACACACACACACACACACACACACACACACACACACACACACACACACACACACACACACACACAGCGCTGCTTGTTTCATAGTTGGTGAGCTACAATTATTTTGTCTGAAGGCATTGAAAGAACATTCAAAAGAATGCAATCCAATATAACTGACTGGGAGCGGGGCTCGGCGATATTGCAGCATAAGAAGAGATAATCGTTACACCTTATGGGTTGTTTGGTGAATGTTTCACAGCAGGACGCCTGTTTGAGCTTTTGGTCATGGTGCTTCACTTTTCTCCAACTTGTTCTCAGACTGAATAGTAAGAATAAAGTAGTCTGTCGAGTCTCCAGAGGGCCTTAAATACACTTACAGTTTTTACCTGGGCCTTCTGGTCAATCTTCTTCAGGGGCTATGTCTGTGAGCCAGCCTTCAATGGCTGAGCAGGCCACGTTGTTCAAAGTGAGTGGTTTGTGCACAGTGGGATTGCAGCTTGTCGTGTGGCGCATTAGTTGTTGACAGATGGGAGGGAGGGCATGGAACGCTGTGGGGAACCAATGATTTATTGCCTGGCCTGGGACACTTAACGGGGTGTAAGTGCTGAGTCTGGAAGGACCATGATGTGAGGACAATTGGAAAAAATAAAGAGGAATAAACAAAGGGAATAACTGAAAAGAGAGAGGAGGTACTGCAAACGTGCTCTCTAATCATTAAATGAAGATTTTGATGAACTCTGACATTAAAACCAGTACCAAATGAATACCATGTGGCAACATTTACATGGTTGTAACAAGGACATAATATGTTTCTCTTAGAATAATAAGGGAACATCTAGGGCCTACTAGTGAGGATAAGAAATGGACAGGAACACACACATCATTGATTGTTGAATGCTATTTGTATTTAACACCCTGGATCTTGGTGGATTTCCTCCTTCGAGTGGATACTCGCTGCACACATCTCTACTGGTGTGCTGTATATTGCTTATTGGTTAAACTCTGCTGTGCCATTCCTTTAACAATGACCTTTTTAAATAGGAGTTTATGAACTTAATATATTTCCAGCAGTGAGATCTGGCCATCATTGTACATTTGTACGCTGTTAATTATTGTCATAAGTTTGAGCTATGGCTTGTGGCAGATCTTTAAACTCCAGATGGCAGAAAGTATATTTTTAGAAAATAATACGAAGAGAAAAATGAACAGAAGAAGAAAAAGTATAGATTAAGTACACTCTGGGGGAAACAAACAGGAGGAATGTGAGTGAAAAAGATGCAGACTGAAACCAAATAAACATCCTTTTCCTTCTTTTCCTTTTTGTGTTACCTTCCCACCACTCAAAGGTCAGAGACAAGATCTACGTTTATATTGTTTTTCAGAAGCGACAACAGATGTTTAAGCGGCCCAAATCCCTAATGTCTACCCAACCACCATTTACATCTACCATTTGGCCAAATGAAGTAAAAGAATATAGACATCTGACTTTCTTTAACACCCTTGATTAGCATGATCTGTCTCTGCAATCACACTAGATACATTATTATACTAATAATTCAGCGTTAAAGCTATTCCAATGATGCACTCTCTCAAGGCTACAATTATACCACTAAGCTACTTGTGGGCTATTGTATGTTTTCTTATTACAGCATTTCTAGATAAACATTTCTAAAGAAACGTATCACTTGACAATGACACAAGCGATAGTTTAGATCCAAACATAGAAGACACGGACTTAAATTGTGACCTACAGTAATACCTAGTCCCCTGTGAGAGAACCTATCACTGCCGTCATTTCTGATGGCCCCCCACACAGCCAATTAGCCTTAGAAAACCCTGTCAAGGTAAATTCAGCCTCCTTGCATCTGTTACAGCTGTGCCCTTCAGCCAGCTTAGGGTGATGGACAGTGGAGCACATCGGCGGAGCGAGGGGACGGAAGAGGTATTGATCAGGTCTGTTTTGTTCAGCTTTGTTCTTCAAACTTTAGTGACACTGAGATCATGTTGCAGTGTAAACACAAGAATGATTAAAAACCCGAGCAGGCTTGTTCTGTGTTTTGTGGCGGTACCTTGGCAGTGTCGGGTTTTGTTCGGTACAAATTCATTGTGAGGAGGTTTCTAGACAATGAGGAGAGACAGTGTGGGCAACTGCTGACTGTGTGTGGTTTATCTCAACAGACTGACGCTTCCCATCTGAGACGAGATGGTCTCAGATGAGAAGAGGAGTTTTACACAACCACAGGGCCTGACTCATGAATTGTAACAGGCAGATGTTATCTTTACTTGTGCCTAAACAAAAAAAAAAAATTAAGAAAGCTTTTTAGGGGTTCATTAATATTTCCTCTTCTACAAAACTTTCTTTTGTATCAACTAGCACCGTAGATTGTATCTTGATGCAATTCATTCGTGAACACAGGCAGTCAACTGTTATGTTGAGGAAAAAAAAAATTGTATTAAATACAACACATGCCCAACTGTTGGGAGAGGGGATTTCACTTCTCTCAACTCGACATCTAAACAGTTATTCTTTAATATACAAGTATATAATGGCCTTTTAGCCCAGGGGCTCACTATTGATCACGACTCACACCTTCCCTTCCAATGCTCAAAGTTCAGTATAGCTTTGGCTGCCCTCACTATCTCTCTCTTATAGTATTTCTCCAGACTCAAGTACCTTTATTTTCCCAAAAAAGACAATTGCAGGTCAAGAAGATATGATCTGATGTGGACTGCACAAGCAAACACACAAAGCTGAAACATTTTACAGTATGTGATCAGCCACTCCAATTGTTGATTGAGCATTCTACGTGGCAACTCCCAGAGGAGCTGTGTGAGCAAGAAGGCCATCAGTCTCTCCCTGATGATCATCCTACCTCACAATCCGTGTTTAGTTTGATGTGCCACATTCAGCTAACAGTGAGACTAGAGCACTTTCTATCACACTCCCTAAATCCTTCACTCTGCTGCTCACGGGCCTGCTGAAATGCCCGTATTCACCTGCCGTGGTTTCTGGCTGTGGCTATATTCTGCCCAGGCTCACTTGACCCAAGCTGGTAATGCATTACTCCCAAGATCAATTGATAGATTGGCCCTGTCCGAGCTGCCGTAACTAAATCAGCTGCTCCTGATGATTCAGCACCAGCCAGGGAGCCGAGCCTGCTGTCACCAATCACAGATCACCAGCAACAGAGACAGGTATGGACATTCTCCTGTCACTTGAACCTAATTTATTGCCAGCTACCACATTGATTAACCTTGTGCTGTGGTTCAAGCTTCCTATAAAAATTTGTATGTGGGCAGGGGCAAGGGGTGTGGCTGAATGTAGAAGCAGGAGGAAACATAAAGGCAAGGTAATGTGTACATTGCTTCAGAAAACTTCTGTATAGCCAGGAGCAACTTTGTCAGAGTGGCAACTGCTAACATTTAGCTCTGGGGAAGCCTGTGTCTGGATGTTTTTGTGATGAAAAATGGTTTTAACTGATACTTTCCATATTGAATGGAGAGCTATTTATATCCTCTGCAGCTGGAATCCAAGTCATTGACAAAGACGTCATTCATTATCCAAAATCTATCGTGGTTCCTCAGCGACTATGTTCGTACTTTTACAAGGATGTCTAATTGAGTTCAGACGCGATCCAGTCACTTGCCGGTTCAGTCTGTGGCTTATTCGTGTCACTTGTTGTTACCAGTATGGAATGCATAGTGTGCACGTTTTAGGATTAGAATTTGCATTAGCACTTATGAATCCCATCCTACAGGGACCTACAGTCAAACACTATGCTAGGACTTTTTACTGGTAGAAATCAGTTGGAGGTAATGTCTCATATTTGACAAAGTGAGCTGTAAATTGCCAGCACAAAGTCTGTTATATGGCACGACATTAATGACATGATCCCCGGGTGCCTGAACTCTCAACCAGTTGAGGTAGTTTATATATACATACCTTTTTTTTTTTTGCCTGGACTGCAGTAAAACTATATCAAAAAACATAAAAACGATTTTTGTTAAAGCAAAACGTCAGCCAGGGGCACAGTAATGCCTATGAATTACATGTCACTGAAACTGACTATTTGAGATTTAAGATGTCTCTCAAAAAATAAAAGAATGAATGAAAATGTCTGAGAAAGAAAAGTAAAAAATTGCTCTCTTCCGACTGTGCTACGCAGAAAGGCATCACTCAACATCTTGAGTTAAGGTCATATAGTACTGTTTTTAGAGAGGAGTTGGGTTTAACAAGCATTCGTTTCTTGAAGGAGATATATTGCTATTTTAAGCACCTATATGATTTATTGAACAACACACTTCACGAGCAGGCTTGGTAACGATATCTTCGACATTCACTCTTGTTTGTTGTTTTACCCTCATAGGGGATGCTGAGAAGTGGAAGCATTTTGTTTTTTGTCTCTCTGTGATTTACTCCCCCTTCTTTGCTAGGACAGCCAGGGGCTGTCAGCAATCTCCCAGCTGTAGCCTCTAGAACACAACTCACGGGCCTAATGAAGCAGGGCACAATTACCTTAGCAAAAAACTGCTTTGCCTTAAGAGGGGGAGAGGGCATCTCATGTTCATGAACACACAAGTGATTTTTTTTGTTTTCAGAGAGTTGGTAAAAGGAGAAGATCTGGGCTTTTATACCAATGACATTATTGTCAAAAATTAAAGTGATTACCATTCAGATTATTTTCTAAAGATCAAATATCTTTTAAAAGCAGAGCATTATGTTACCTTTTGTCTCCAAGTTGTGAGGAGTGGCGTGTAACACAGCGGGAGAGTGTTGAAAACAACAATCAAAAAAAATAATAAAAACATGTTTTGACAACAAGTGAAGGTCATTCCCCGCAAACGTTCACAGACACACAAACATGCATGTCGAGTGTAGAACTACTGCTGTTGCTCTGTTAATATTCTATTACAACCAGAGAGGATCTCTAATCTAATAAGGACTCTTATCTAATAGCACCCTATTGTTTCTAGAATACTTTATGAGCCCAGACGCCACAACAAATACACATAATTAGGTTGAAGATTATATAGTATTACACAGGGCCTTTTGCCAGCAGGAGAACCGATACTGTAGGGATCAATAGACAGCTGGCTCGCTAATTGCTCAATGGTCACAAATTACACGTAATACATTGAATCGATCGTTAGAAGACAGTTCCAGCAGGTCGCACATGTATTATCATTAAGATTTAATTTTGGTCATCAAACAAAACTGAAGATACATTAAATGATGCAGGTTTAAATATTGTGGTTGTTTCTAATATTCACTAAAAAGTGTGTTTTTGAGAGCTGCTTTCAGGATGGCCTAGATTTTCACAGTGGTGAATGAGGTACTAAAGTAGTCCTTTAAGGAGAAATCAAGTCCTTCACACTCCGAGTCCCTCCTTGACACAGCAGCAGTACTGATGGCCCACTAAAGATCACCAGTTCACATTTAAATCCTGCAAGTTCTCATTTCACTTATTTTATATATTTATTTATTTTACCTTTATTTAACCAGATTAGTCAATTGAGAACCAGTTCTCATTTACAATGGCGACCCAACAGGAAGCAAGTCGTTACAAACGAATAAAACATAGAAAAATCTCAATCAATCTCAAACAAAAAGAACAACATCATATGTACAATATATAACCATAACCGTGTAATGGTTTAGAAAGTTAACACTAAACAGCTGAAAAAAAAAGACAGGGTAACAGGTTCTGAAGGGAACATAAGAACATATTAAGATAACTGTTAATTCTCCATTTACCACCAGCAGCATAGTAAAGGTATTAACATCTCCTGAGCTTCTTCCTCCACAGATGGCTATGTTACCCGAGGCTAACATTACCAATGTGGACCCAGATTAGTAGAACGGGTACATTACAGTCATTTTGAACACAGCAATAACTCACCGACAGTCGAGGCCCATTAGATGTTATCTAACAATTCAGGCTGGCCTAGTAAGTGCCCCACTGCGGAAGTAATAGGCGCTGCCTTTTCAGTGATTTAGGGCTTTGTTAAGGGCACCTGAAAGGTTGCCATGTTGATCGTGTCTCAATATTAACTTTACATTAATATTTCCATGAAAACCTTGAAAGAATGTATCATAAAAAGAAAAAAAAAAGTTATGAATTGTTTTAATTCAATTTTAATTTGACAATAGATAGATATAGATATATAGATATATAGATATATAGATATATATCTATATATATATATATCCTACAGCTTCCGTTAATGAACACAGAGTAAGCTGTTCTTTATCATCATGTAAGTCATCTACTCAGGAGTTAGTTTACATGTATGTTTGAAGGTTATGCCGCATATGACCATGTTGTTGTTAATTGGCTGTTTTTAATCAGTTGATTGGAATAAAGTACCCCACCTGCGTGGGTATAATTGTGATTAATTAACTTGAATGAGTTGTTTGTTTTATCCGTGAACCCTTGAATATTCTATTCTATATTGTATACCAAGTTTTTTTTTCCAGGTACACAGTGAAAATGCATGTGCATTATACTTTCAAGTATTCTGCCAACAGTTTTCTCTGCAGAAAAAATGCAACGATGAGTCTAACACTTGCTATTAAAATTATAAAACATTTCACATAGAACATTTCAGAAATGTTAGGGCTCCTGTGTTAATAGCGTTATCGCAAAATCCAGCACAAAGAACAAAATGATGTGTGCAAGGTCAATAACAGTGTATCCAAGTGCATCTATTACTTTTGCTAATGTAGAAATAGCTCACAGCTCTATATGCACAAAAGGGTCTGTTGAAGTCAAATATAAATTGGATGTGTGTGATGATTAATTATTGTCTTGGCCAGACTCATAACCTTTCAACGGCCGTGCCAATCACAGTGGTGCGTGAGGAAAACGGCTCCCCAAATGAAGAGGAAAAGTGCGGCTTCTCCAAGAAGGAAAATTGTTGTTGCCCAATAGGTTAAGAGTCGCAATATACAAACGTATGCTTTACCATTATTGTATGAAGCCAAAAGCCCATCATTGGGGACATGAAGTTATCAACAAATTGATGCTAAAATAGATCTGGTCCACAGACATCTTTTCTAGGCACGTCAAAGAGCTCATTTTCACCAACAGCTTACCTTTCACCGTCTCATCTCCTCCCACCTTTGCACCTGTCGCACTACTCTAAGAACAAAAATACCAAAGGGGTCGGCAAAGAGCAATTCGAGGTAAAGAACTAACTAACAGGTAACACGGCTTGCACTACAGCATTTGCACTGCCTAGAAAAATAATGCCACATATGTCAAACAAAGGACATAACTTGGATTGCGTAAGGCTGAGAGTTGCTGAGCTAGCCTAAACAGAAGGCTTTTGCTTTAGGTGTAACACTTGATGGCAGGTGAAAGTATCATGAGCGAGGTGTTTGGTTCTGCATTTCACCAAAAATGTAGTAGAGAAGACAAAGGAGATCAGCAGCATGTGTGTCTGCTTTCATGATGTATGTGTGTTCCGAGGTGCGCGAATGAGCAAGTGTGCAGTTGCAGTTAGCTAGTGAGTACCAAATTATCAGAGAGGACACTTACATTGTTCATGTACTCGCTCAACAGGTCTTGCAGGGCCTGTCGAACGGCGTTGCACTCAGCCACAATGCGTTCGCGGCGGTCGTCACGTGTGCATGAGGAGTCAGCCATTAGCGCGGCACCGCTTATGATGCTCTCCAAGCGCTCTTCCAGAGAGGGACGGAAACGAGCCTCGCTGAATGTCAGAGGGTCCAGGATGATCTTGTTCTGGAGGGCAAAAAGACACGTAGAGGGTCAGGACAGAAAGAAAGGCCCGTCTGGAAGACGGCATGACCAATTGAGGACCGAACTGAGAAACTGTGATAAGGTGTTAATCAGAGTTTATCATTGGTGTGTGTGTGAAGGGACTGCAGTGCATTTTGTGACAGAATCCAAGTGGTACAAGACAGAAGCATTTGCCTGTAGGGAGTAATTCCGGGTAACAAATTAGCAGCAGCATTATCAGTTGACAATATAAAAACATGCCAGGAGCCTTCCAACCAGCCAGTGAACTAGTTATATGGTTTACAGCTAATTAGGGGTGTAGAGCATATCCCAAAAGTAGGTCAATGTGATTAAAATAAGGTTTTTTTCATTGACAGGTATGGTACATGGAAAATACACATGATTTTGATACAGATTTGAACAAAATGATTACATGCATGGCAACCCCCCCCAACAAACAACAACAACAAACACCCAAGACACCATTACATTTTGGAACCATCTTAGACCTTTGCTTACAAGAGAGCTTCCAGCTGTTCGGTGACACAAATATTGACTGTTTACAGATTTATGAAGATGTATGCAAATTGCAGCACAGAATGTGGCTGAATCACTGCAACAATCATCCACCATGACTAAGATAGACAAAACCAGGGGTGCATTAAGAAAGTTAAACAGCCATCAGATTCCAATCTCACCTAGAGGAAACAATGCTTTTGTACATATGATTCTAACTTTAAATACATATTTGTGTATCTGCCTTTGATTCCCTGATAATACTGTGAACAGTACAGAAATAAAGCCATTCATTTTAAAGTTGACTTATGGTATTTCGTTCAATTCAGAAAGATACCATGAATCAGTGAGTAGAGACACAAAGCAAAAACAGCAACATATGCCTCACAATTTACTGCAAAGAGTTTTTCATCACATCCCCTTTCTGTCTATTGACAAGGGAACATTTAGCTCATCGCAATTCAACTTTAGTCTTTCCATCCTAAGGATCAACAAAACCAATGGAATAAAAAGCTTCTTTAGCTTCAGCACCTGGCCCACTCTAAGTTGCATTCCAGTGTCCCCTAAGTTGTAAATAAACTAAACATTCACCGATAACTCTAAGGGGAAAATCCTTAAGAGGTGGCTCTGTGGCATTCTTGACGAGTTTTACAAGTGTTGGCTAATAGTACGGAGCAGCGGTGCAGTGTTTGGTCTCTCCTCAGTCTAATCCTGGGGCAGGACGACAGACTGTCAAATGATGCATAATAACATGGTTGGTACGAGAGTGCAATCACCAAGCATAACCTACTTTCCATCTGCAGCTGGCAGGAAAAAGCAGTAAATACAGGATTTCGCAGCATAAAAAAAGAAAGAAAGAAAAAAGATGGGGAAGGAAGAGAGATTTTGGGGCTAGAGAAAGGAAAAAGAAAATATCGGAGGGTGAGATGGAAGGAGAGTAATTAAAGAAAATGAATGCAAAAAGAGATAAATATAGAACAGAAAAAAATGTCTGGGACAAAGACGGTTAATAGTGGTTCAAAAGAAAAGAAAAGCAATCTGACAGAGCTGGCTTACAAAAAGCGAGATCCCCCAATAAATGGCCTTCTAATATCATGACATTAATCATGACAGTTTCAAAAATGTTCTTGTACCTGTACATATCCTAAAGGATGCCGTGATGAAAGCAAAATACATCAAGACATGCCTAATATAGCTTTCATGTAACATGACATTTGATTACATTTATCACCTCTTCAGACGCTGTAAGAAGAGGTTGTAAAAATTCAAATAGTTCCATATATATATATATATATATATATATATATATATATATATATATATATATATATATATATATATATATATATATATATATATATATATATATATATATATGGAACTATTTATATATATTTTACAATGTATTGCATTATAACTGTGTTATACTTCAAACAACGTTTTTGAATTCTCTCTACTTCTAGCCGTGATGTTGCTCTACCCAGCGAGGTGCAGGACTTTACATTGCAGTGTAAAAAAAGGCCACATATAGTAAAATGGGACAGGAGCAAAACATGCAGTGAAACTGCTTGGGGTTCGTAAAGTTTTAGGATCTCGTAATTAAATGGTTAGTCTTAACTCTAAAATATGGATGTCATAAACTCAAGAACATTTTTTGGGGAAGGCATTACATAACAATCTAAAAAAAAGTACAGAAAGGTTACACAAAATGTCCACTACTGGGTAGTTTTCCATTAAGTTGATCCACTTTGTAATAAATAATATAAATAATAATACTAATAATAGTACTAATAAACCATCCCCTGTTCCTATTGTACCCTTGTTGTATTATGGTTATTCTATGGCTAACATCTACTGATGGGAAATGAAAGCTTTAGGAGGGAAAAAAGCATCACAACACTGCTCAATACACTGTGGATCTTAACATTGGAAGATGCAAAGAAGGACAGAACCTGAGGGGAAAACATCCTTTAATCTATTCAGTTGTTATTCCACGCAGGTTGTCAGATTGTAATTATCACTGGGAGTCAGGCATAGGCAGAGTAGAAAGAGTTGCAAATGCCGGGTTGACAAAGGCTGAGAGGTTTTCAAAGTAATTGGCAATGGCTGAGGTCATCCTCCAAGAAACTCACAAAAATGAGTGCTCAGTGCCAGTTCCCTCACTGAGCTTCACATTTTGGGGACTTTTGTTGTGTTTGAACCACATTATCAATGACTTTGTTGTTTGTTGTTTGCTTTAAAGGCAAAAAATTGACAGTATTTGCAAAAAACTATGTCTGACAAGTGCACAAAGTGACTGATGTCACAATCAAAGCCTATGGACCTGAAAGCTTCCTTAAACAACAAATGTATTTGACAAGATGCTAAAATAAACTATAGCAAATCACAGTGACTTTTTCCTTTGTAGACCTCTGAAAGTTCCCAAAGCACAGTCACCTTCAGAGCAGAGTGACTGACGAATGGGCATTTGGTGTAGTGTTTAACGGTTATTCTGCACAGCATATTTGCTGACAGCATCAATGCAGCATCTTATGACAATTCATTCAATTCCTTGAAGAAACGAGTCGTTTTATAGAGCTAGGTCCAATGTATTATTTGCTTTTTCTTCATGTCATGTGCAGCTACCTGAAATGTAGTCCAACAAAATGGTAGCGGTAAAATAAAAACAACCATCCTAACAGATTGTATTGTAGTTTTATGATTTGTTTGCACGGAGCAGTTAGACAGATCTTACCTGCAGGCTAAGGAAAGAGTTAAGTCTTTTCCTCAATACTAGGGTCATGCTTTAAGCCTGTAATGCAATGTGAAAGTTGATTTTGACAGTGTATCAGTGCCAGAGGCAACCTTAGGCAACAAATAACCTCGCCCACAAAGGGTGAGGCTATTAGTTTGACCCCACTTTGGGGCATTAAGCAATAAGATGGGACACATGTCATATCATCCTTTGTCAAATACGCCTTCCAGGACTTTCCAATATTTGATGACAACTATTTTGTCTCCAAGGAGGTTTCAACTAGTCTTGAACATCGCGCTGTATTGCCTTTGGTGGCCCCAATCCAGGGTTCAATGGTTGTGAACATTATGCAGTTTGACAAAGCTCTGCCAACACTGGCCCGGGAGGGGCATTAGTGTCTGATTGATTGACCTTAATGACGAGCGCCTGACTCAGGGTTTAGGGTTTGGTCTTCCACTGTCACACAATAGAAGCGATCTGAAACAGCAGAAAAGGCTGATTGTGTGGGTGTGTTAAATAACAGTTGATTAGTTCAATCACCTTAAATCAATCAATTATAAATAGAGAAAAATAAATCTACAAATGAGTGGGTGCATGTGAGTTTATTTACAACTGTGATGGTGTGACTAACAGCATTTAATATTGGCATACACAGTAATATCCTCATGCCATCCCATCAGTGTGAGCCATTCTAGGTTTGTGCTGGATAGACCCTTTCAGGCAAATCAATTTTGTTCATCAAGCCCAACACCACAAATTCCGTATTTGCCTTAAGGGCTGTGCAGTCTGTACAGCATACAGCTCCCTCCGTCCTCGCTTGGGATATAATACAATTGGAGCATATTGTACTTCAAGTGGTACCCCTGGGTAGGCAATCTTATGGAAAAAATTAATAATTAACTGCAGAATTTGAAAATACAGCCCCAATACTGCAGTTCTCTCTTCTCTGTCCTATAAGCCCTTCTTACCAATACGAGCACGGGCATATGCATGCACGTCATCCAGTAACATGTACTTGTAATTTATTTGAAACATCATCACGATCGTTTTCTATGCAAACAATGTGGGCTTTTTAGGCATTTTAAGATGACATACTGTGACTCAAGGCTCTGGCTAGCTACAATAGTGGCAAAGCATGGAGAAACACTGTTGCTTCACCATGTGCTTCTTTACAGCCCATCATATACCTTGACAATGCAACAGGCTACAAGTGACATGCAAACAGCCGATCACTTGTTCGGTTGCACCATCAACACGTGGAAGAAATTGTTGCTAAAAAAACAAACATGTCTTCTCACCAGTAGGTTTTTTTTGTGTGTTTTAGTTTTTAAAGTTTTGCTGATATCAGAAAACCGTTGTGTGTAAATTGTGCAGGAAAATAGTCCAGACTAAGAGCGGTAATACAATATACTTATTTCATCACCTTTTCCTCTTCCACTCTTCCAAGTACACTCTACTACATCTCAAGAAACATCACACAGGCAGTCCATGATGGAGAGGTACTCGGCAACAATACTATATCACTAAACATCCAAACGGTACAAGGACATACCCAATGCAGTAGTGTACTACTTGCTAAGGATATGCTACCATGCAATAATACAAATAAAATGGTTTGTACCATTACCTCTTAAGATAAAAAAGTAATTTATTCCGACAAATATATTTTTTCATACATCTAGCCATTTATTTACCTTGTAGACCTCCTGAAGCACACTAAATATTTCAAGGGTGAGCTATTACCATGGGTTTAGATTTTACAGTAAGCTAAACTGGGTAGCGCTGCATCTTTTATACATAAAAACAGTAGGACATCTGAGAAAATAGACCTCAATACATGTGGTCCGTACAGGACAACTTCTACTAAACTGTGCTGAATAAGTAAAGGACATTCTTTTGAGAAGATGCAGAGCACCTGAAGGGTGAAAAGTACTTTCAGTAAGCTTCATGGGTCAACACACACAATGTGAGAAAAGACAGAAACATAAATCCATGTTTAATCCCTTTAACACAACAATAGGTAGAGGGACAGAAAGGAGACAAACACAAAACTGATATTTCCTGGAGAAAAACATGGTCATTCTCAAATTGCTTTTTAAACTCAAAATGGGCAACAATAAATGTTTGGTTTCAGTTACTGAAAAGGTAATCAGACCAAAAACAGCTTCAGAGTGATTTGGACCACGCAATCTTAATTATATCCAATCAAACATTATTGTGCAAAAATTGGAGCCAACTGAACCATGAATTGGCTACAATCAGTGTCTTATACTGGAGTGCTAAAAAACACACCATGCACCATTTGCACCTTAAAACTACTGCTCTAACCATGCCAATTGCCTGGAGGACACTTATTGTCATCACATGCAAAGGAAAAGAGCAACAGCATTAGTGATTGTAGTGTATAAATACATGTTAACATGTAATATGATTACAAACTAGATTAATTAACTAGTAGGGATAACCAAATTACATTGTATTGTTGAAATAAGCTCAAATCACAGCTTTGGCAATGAAGACACATATGTAGACTAGCATATAGTATATAGGGTTAGTTCATTGTATTTAACCATACAATAAAAATGAAGAACACTGATATCAGTAACACAGCCCAGATAATACGAATGTAGTAACTTCCAAGATGTTTATTAGTATACTGTACAGCAGCTCAAAGGAAATATCTTGGTCTGTAATGGTGTGTAATTGTCTTCCCTTGGCCATGGGAGGACTATATAAGAATTGAAGTTGAGTGGTATTGTGCTTTTAGTTGCAGCTACATGTTGCGTAGTAAACAAACATTGCTCTGGAATGCAGAGTAGCATGCCCTTTGGATGATACCACACAAATATCACACGTAAGCATTCTCAAATAATTAATGAAGCAAACAGCAGAGAAAGGAAAAGATGAATGAATTGGTCAAACAGTGCAACAAGCAGGAAATCAAACTAAAAGTGCACAAGAATAGTGAGCGCACGGCCCAATTTAAAGCCTAAACCTCTCACCCCTAAAACATGTGCACAGCCACATGCTTGCTGAAGCTAAATTGAAGCACAAACAAGACTGGAATTACTGTACACGTGTTAATTAGAACTGCTCTTTGAACAAAGACCAAAGCCATCCCAACTGCAAACAGGGACATATTCAGTCAACAATCCAACTCTATTCTCCAGATGTCTCCGGCGTGTTTGAGAAATTACAGTATATGAATATTTTGAGCGGTGTTGTTTATTTGGGAATGAGGTGAAAAACAGAGAAAGCGCGACAGATCCAAAAGCAGCCGCGCAACACACACAGAATAGTTTTCTATAGTAAATGATTTGCCCACACACACACACACACACACACACACACACCAGTGGTCAGGACGTCTTGATTAATGATTGAACTTGAATCCTGTTTGTTTAATTATGTCAATTTGGGCTGTGACCTGCCTCATGTAGGCTATACCTAAGGGGCGATACCATGGGTCTGTATATAATCAACTTGATGAGGAAAAATAAATAACTTTTAGTACAATCAACATAACATCAACACATTTTGTTCTCTGTGGGCATTGCTTCCTTAAAATATGCCTGAAACTCAAATTCAAGTGCACATTGTTTGAATGTTTGTATCATTCCAGGCATCAACATTCCCTCTTCGCCAACACTATTCCTGTCTCATGCCCATCGTGCCCCTGGGTTTGCACTACTTGACATCTCATTTGTTTTCCCCCTGTATGTCATTTGCCTCGATACATTTGCTCAAAAAGTGAAACAGTGATCACAGACAAAATGATGACGCAATTCACAGCAGTTTCAATGGAAGAGCAATATCTTTTTTTTTTTCTTTCCTCTTGCCTGGCTCAGACATATATCTGCCCTGGCATGTCTGGAAACAAAATCAAGAAAGTGACTCCATCCATTGTCTGCATCTAGGATTCGTTATCAAGGCTCTGTCATAAAAACAGCAAGACAAAAGCTGCTTTCTGATCTATTTTTCAGGCAGACTAAAGTACCAACTGAAGGTTACCCGTCTGAACAGATGAATCTCTGTGCCATATGATGAGCAGAGCATGAAGAGGCGATCAGGAAAACTGTGTGATCCTCAGCAGTGCTTCTTATGATGCTGAAGGTGTAATACAGCTAGTATTCAAAACTGTAGGTTAAATTATGAGTGTGTGCCCGAATGTTTATTAATGTAGCAGATGCGCATAGACAGAGTCATAAATCAAACAGTACAGTAGCATAATAAGGCCAACAAGGCTCCCCGCCTGCCCAGGTAATGGTAGCTGGAGCAGTGCCCAGTCTCTCTGGCTTTGGACGGTAAGTGTGGATGCACAGAAGCTTTGGGTTGGGGGGGGGGGGGGGGGGGGGGTGATGGCATGGGAATAATATTTTTGTTTTGAGATTTTCATCTCAATAACACTAGACGAACAAATAATCATTGTTTAAAATGTCGGTTGTGATGTATTGAATATTTATATATCAGGTTTTCTGCCATACATATCTACTCAGAGAGACATTTTTGTTTTATTAAATGAAGCATTACATTTTCATCCCTGTTTTCTTTTTGTGTCTTTTCAATGACGAACTGCTCTTTAAATGATTATTCATGAATTGACTTGGTTTAAAGTGTACTCTTATAGCATGAAACAATTGCAATGAAATCTGATTTCTTCTTACATTCAGACACTATCATTTGAATCATACTTTATTCTAGCAAGAAGAGCCTCACAGAAATGTACTTGAATCTCTCTGAGAATACAGCTAGTACTACTATTAAGTACCTCAGATTTTTCAAAGGACATCATTATTTATATACCTTTGTGTTTTTGTTTACTCTATGCAGCCAGTGCTGTTTTGTTTCTACTTTATAAAAGTTCTTATGGTAAAAATAACCTTTTACCAGGTAATTAATAAGCGCCTCACAGAAGATAAAAGGTATAACAGCTATTCACTGAGTCACTGGTACCAATCTCCAAGCTGTATGTCCCGAAGAAAGAGCCATTGTTGCAAATGGGTTGAAGTCATTATGTTTTCCTTCTAACAAAAGCAAAGACAAAAAGCAACAAAGCACAAGGACAACAACTGCACATCAATCTTCTGAAATTCTGCAACAGAGCTCGAGGAGAGGAGGCGAATAACTGACCTCTAGCCCAGGTTTAGTGAGTCTGTGTTATCCATACGATTTTGTGACAGAAAATCCACACTCGCTCTCAGAACCAATCTCTAAATACCTGTGACAGAGGCCTTCACAGTTTAGCAGGGGCCACCATGTCAGCAAGTGAAAGTACTGATAGTGCCATAGCTGCCAGCTGCCTTCTACCATCGCAGCAAGAGCAGAAAAGGAAAAAAAAATAAAAATAATGCAATATATTTCATTTTCTGTAGAACTCATCAGGTGTGACAGATCTCTTTCTCCACTAGCTCAAACCCACCCGCAAAAAACACCTGAGTGCCCTTCACACATTAGCTACTAGGAACATGTATAAAGTTGCTATCCTTTCATAAACTAAGATCTTTATATTACACAGTGGCGTGACATCACCCCATAAACCAAGGCACTTTCTCTGTGCTGGTATTAACTCCCGGCTGTGACTGTCTACACCATAATGAGAGTAGCATTTGAGGGGATTGCATGATCTTGGAGTGGAGGGGGATGTAGAGCTTATGTCCCCTGGCTCCAGCTGCACAGCTCACAATACATGCAGATGTTGATGTTGAGTTCTTGCATTCTGGTGATGCCCATATACTGTAGGCGCCACAGAAAAGGAGTGCAGAGATAGTGGATGACAGTTTATTCTTGGCTGTGGCCATAAGACCCAGTGGAGCTGTAGCGACTGCGAAAAGTAATAGCAAAGGTAAAAGGAACGTAAAGGAAAGATCCCATTTATTTTAAGGACTACAAACTGGCTACCTCCCCACTTCCACAGTTTGGTTTAGAGTTTTTATATTTATTTTGCACAATTTAAAAAAATGAAATAAAAATAAACAAACAACATAGATAAAGAATATCACGTTGCAGGAAGAGGCAAAAAGCCAACTGGGCTTATTTGAAGCCTCCAACTATATAATATTAAAATGTCACAATATTACAGAGAGCATATAATGAATGAGTAAAAGATATGACGACGTAAAATATTGTTGACAAGCTGTTTTTGTTACAAGATATTAAATATGATAACATCAATACAAAGGAGTATTGGCAATAATGGCAACATGCCACATCATCTCCAAGATAAAAAAAATGAAAATAAAAAAGAGAGAGACGTAAGTGAAAATGTATACTGCCAGAGGTTTGGGAGGATAGTTATTGCTATCATGGATCACTTGATAATCCCCATTCATTAACCACTGTTTACTGCAGGTTTGGAAAAGTAAAGGTAATTAGAAATCACAGGGATGTAACGATGCAATTAACATTTAAATGATGGCTTCTTTGTCCTTTCCTTTGCTCTATGGGGGTAGCTGAGGAGAAAAGGGTTGGAGAGAAAAGAACTTTACTAATTACCCAGCAGAAGCTGGAGTAGACCCTCTCAATCGCTCTCTAGCGGTGACACAGACTGATGCCCCTGTGTCTTAATGAAGATTAAGACCACTCACAATACTGCAATGTGTCTGAATATCCACAGTGACAAGGGGAAATGATGTTACACACAGCAGGCACACGTAGCCAGAGGTGTTGCCATGACACTGTACATCTCCTATTGTGCTATCAGACATGCAGGCACGCAGTAACGAGGGCTTTCACATTCAGTGTAGCTGCCGCAGCACAACTGTGTGTGGTACTGGGGGACAGAAAGGCATCAAACATTGATATACTTCTGTGTTTGTCTTACACTTTCAGGGCCTGTGGGTGAAATGCTTGTCAGATTACTAGCAACAGAGGTCTCTAGATGTCAGGAACTGGTTGCATCAGCTGTGAATGGAAGTGTTCACTAAGTGGAGATTAACACGTAATGAAAAGTGCACCAGACATACTAGTTCTTATGTAAAATGTATTTGTTACAAAATATTAACACCAAACAACCCCCGGGTAACTGAACTAACTGACAGAACAGCCACTTAAGCAACCCATTTAGAGTGAGGAGAAAAAGAGGTAATACGTTATTAATATCTGATCTGATACACGTTCCTGTTGCCGTTTGAAGTTTGTTTTACTGCCCTCTTGTTGGTTTAAAGTTTTAAGCCAGTTCCACTGCCATCACTGCTGGGTGTAGCGTCACTGTTGGGTGTAGCGTCGGTGTTGGGTGTAGCGTCGGTGTTGGGTGTAGCGTCGGTGTTGGGTGTAGCGTCGGTGTTGGGTGTAGCGTCGGTGTTGGGTGTAGCGTCGGTGTTGGGTGTAGCGTCGGTGCTGGGTGTAGCGTCACTGCTGGGTGTAGCGTCGGTGTTGGGTGTAGCGTCGGTGTTGGGTGTAGCGTCGGTGTTGGGTGTAGCGTCACTGCTGGGTGTAGCGTCGGTGTTGGGTGTAGCGTCACTGATGGGTGTAGTGTCGGTGTTGGGTGTTGTCACAAATCTACTCTATTGCACCTGTACATCAATGCACTAGTACGCTAAAACAGTATGTTAGGTTTAGGACGTACTAACAAATCTTAGTATGAAACCAAAAGTACACAAACTGCATATTATTTCTGTTGAAATATTACAGTATGCAAACACGGGACAATACGTAAGCTTTAATAGCGCATAATTAAATGCGGCATGGACAACAACGTTTATAACGTACAATGGTGGACGTTCAATGTAAGTGTAAGTATACGATTCCACTTTGTAAGGCATAATACATATTTTAAAATGAGTTCAGCTGACAAGTCGTCGTTTGGTTATATGAGGTTGGCACGTGCTACTATGGTTACGTGTCCCCAACAGACAAGTAACTTCTCAGGAAGTGACGCGGTAATTAAAGTTCAGTGTGGGTCTTTTCCTACATACTGCTGTTTATTCACGCAAAAGTATGCTGAAAGATAGTACACATGTTGAGTGTGTAGTGCATCGTACGCCATTTCGGACGCAACATTTGAATTAATTTTCTTTTGATTCGATTTGTCTGTGCTACAGATGTTTTCTAGCAACCCGTTTAACGTTACTTACACTGAGACATTCCTGCTCTAGTGAATTACTGGTTTGAAAGTTGCTGGTAGTTACTAAGACCATAGGAAGGACTTAACACACACACACTTAGTGATGGATTTAAGAATAGCTGGTGAAACCCAAACCCTATAAAAATGTGTACCTGCAGTCGAGACTAACCCCATATCTGTAGCTACTACAAAATGCTATGCTATGTTTTAGTAATGATCTATGTTAGTTTGTTCAACATTTGTGAGCATAACTGTGTATACAGAAAAGAACAGAAGTTAGAGTGTGAGAGAGCGCTTCGACACAGTCATGTTGGAGGAGTCAGGGCTCAGAGCTTTTACTAGCACGCCTTGGGGCAGACTGGCAGTCTGGAGTACTAAAACTTTTCCTGGTGGTCTGGCAGTGACAGAAGGAACGGAGATGGGAACAGATGAAATCATTTCCAATTCTGTATCTTTCTCCATCAGACAGATTTGTCTCTTGGTCGCATGATCTCTTTTCATTACGTTCTCCTACTGATGCATGGGTTCAAATGTTTCTCCTTTTCTGCTCATGATGGAGAAGAAATAAAGTCATTGGATAGAATAATAAACAATCTGTTGTATAAACTCTATGCAATAGACCATATGGTGCTGATGCATCCCTGAGCTCGATATGTTTGCATCTTATATATTTTTGAATGTGTATTCTTCATCTGACGGCCCAACAACACAAAGACATGCCTCAGATTGGCAGCTGAATAGCACACAAGACACTTGTGATGCTCAGCCTTAGAAAAGCATTGAGCGGCCTTGTCCAGTTTCCTTTGGAGCAGAAATAAATATACAGATCCCCCATAATTGAAAACCGTGCAGGCACATGCGGACTTACCTCAATTTGAATATGAATACGGTTCTCATTTCATTTTCTGCATTTTCAAATTCCGTCGAGCATAATGATAACCCCAAACCCCACATACTGCCGCCCCTTCAATAGAAATCCTTCTGCTGGAGACGGTCTCTGGTCCTCCCAATGACCCAGCCCCTTCACTCGTTCCCTTTTTTCCCCAGATCAGCTGCTCTCAAAATCAACACTCCATACAATGGCTTCTGGGACTTCACAAAAAAACATTCCTTCTATGAAAAATAAAAAGAATCCTGAAGGTGTGTTTCCTGTATACGTGGAAGAAAAGCAAAGGAAAGATTCCATACAATTCTCAGGCAGATTGTAAACTAGTCCAACATTACCCTGGTAATCCATTTGAGCTGCAGTGCCTCTCAAGGTTACACCTGCAGGCTGACCTGAATGTCTGACCTTGTTGTGTTTATTATGGGATACATGATGTGACCTATAGCCAATGCAACTGAGAGGGCATGCAGTCTAAAACAGTCTTTTTTGAAATCAGTGTGTTTGTGGTGATCAGCACAATCTTATACTAATCTATAGGTAATACTATTAGATGAATACTGTAAGGGGCATATATTACCTTAGGTTTGGTTGCTCTGTATTTAAGTCAGAATAAAGCGAAATGTCTACAATAGTAATGTGTTTTGCCTTTTAAGTTTGTCTGACATGATGTACAGTATTCCCTTTTAGACTTCAGCTGTGGATATCGTGTCCCTTTCTGTTGTTAATGAGAGTAGTAGAAAAAAAGTAGTTTAGTTAAATCTAACAATGATTTGTTACAGGTTTATGTTATGAATGCCGAGAAGACCCAACTGTTGAACTAGAGGTGTAGACATATTAGGTCATTATTTATTATTAGGAGGTTTTTGTTATCCCTATAAGTCTCATATTGTCAGAGATTTGGTTCTGATTTTTGACTTCTCAACCTGTGATCCGTTTCAAAATGTGTTATACAACATTTCCTCACTTCTGTAAACAAGTAAAAATCACATCAGACAACTCAGTACTTGCTGCTCCTTCACAATACAATTGAAGCTGTGAGTGACAGATCAGACTGGGGAGAAAAGACCAAAAGTGCACGGTTGTTTGATCCCCCTGCCCCTCTTTCTTTATTGTTTTTTATATTTCCTACTCTCCTTTGCTGAATTTATTCCATACCTGACCAACAGCATATCCAACGTTACTCTTTTCTTCCTCTTTATCTCTGCTTTGCTATTGGTGTTCATGTTATGTCAAATACATGCTGTTTGTTGCACTTTCATTCTGTGATATTGAATTAACCATATGAATATATGTATTCATATATATATATTCACTATATTGAACAACAACAGGGAGGCTCCATAGTCCAAACCAAAGTGGCAAACCGTATTATTCTGACGAAGGCAGTACAGGCCAGATCCACTCCTCTTCTTCTTACCTTTCACAATAAAAGCCCTAGACATTTACAGTACACTGTAATTGTTTACCAGAGGGATCTCAAATTCACCCAGAGCATTTTGCTTGAAGGAACTTATATTGCTTACAGTAGTTGAGGTTATTCAACAATTTACCTCAGACAGACTGCCAGATGTTGCTTTGGGTCAATAGTATCGGTAGTTGGTCCTCTGCCTGCACAAATCTATTCAAACCTTTTATTGAAAAATTGCTGCAACTGTCGCAAACTCGCATCGCTGCCTGTATGTAAAGTTTTGATGCAAAACAAATGCACCCCAGGTAGACATAACTTTTACTTGTTTTACAGGGTACATTTAACATCTGCCCTCAAGCAAATAATTAAAATCAACCTTCTAACTTGCTAACGTTTACACGTTCGTTTTCATGGATGCTTATAAGATCTTAATTTTAGGAAAGCGGTCAGCTTCCTTCTCAAATTAAATGAACTTTGATAAAACAACAAAAAACAAATGTTCAAAAGGCAGACAGTGAGGCAGCAGCACTGCATGAAACATGGCCCTGTCATTTGTACTACCAGACTGAACGACTATGACACGCCACTGAACCTGCATTTAATATAATTAACGGTTGATGCAAAGGCGGCACAAAAGACAAAGGTTGGAAGTGTATTTGGAAATAATATTTTCTACATCACTCACTTTATTATTTGCAAAGCATGAAACGCTTTATATCAGTGAAAGCGCACAGTTTTCACACCGGCAGATTGCATTGTGGTCTTTAACTCAAGATTTACAGTCATTTGTTTGATGTTCAACCGTTTGTTTGGGTTTCACACGATTTGCTAAATGAGAAGGGATGTATGAGCAGAGCATTCACTAGTGAATATCCAACTGGGTATTTACCTCTGTGTGGGGAGGGGATGGGGATGGCGAACAGGCAGCCAGTGGTCTTGGCAAGGGAGGCAGAATCATTTTCAAAAGTTCCTCATTTAACTGCTGCCGCTTTTGAAAGAAACAGAAGAAGCTCACAACCTCCAGCCAGAACATAATTGCCAATGGATGCCACTGAGGCTGAAAGTGAGGGAACAACTGCACACCATGGCGATGCACATACTGCGGATGCTTTAGTAGGCACCATTACAGTACGAGATTTAAAAGACCGGAAAAGGGATGAAGGCAAAATATGTGGAACTAACAAGATGAAGACGTAATGCTGGCAAAGCAAGAGCATGAAACAGAGCAGTCAGTTCCATTGCTGCGAAAGGAAGTCTTCACAATGGAAGCTATGCTGATTAGAGGAGAGAATGAATCAGACAAAACACAACTATGATGTCATGTTATGTTATCATTCAAGGAGTATTTTCTTTTCAACTTGTGAGTTAAAAAGAAAATACCTCATATGTTAAACCTTAAGATTATCAAACTTAAACTTGATGTCTCGGTACTGGGAACACCTTGTTCTTCTGTCTGATGACTGCTTTAAACATGGTATCAAAAAAGGCTCCCACATTCACATAATTAGGACTAACTTTCAGTCAAATATTTCTTTGTCATTTTTTCCGAGTTGGAAATCAAAAAAAAAAGAACCAGAGGAGAGGATCTGGCTTCACGTAGGATCTGGGAGAGCTCCGTCCTACGCGGCTGTACTTACTTCCTACATTATCTCAAACTGACAGCTAAATTGGCCTGTCAACAAAGCTACACTCATCTAAGCAACTTCACTGGTGCATTAGTGCTTCTTCCAAACATAGATCAGGGATATGGGGCATCTCTTCCGTTCTGGAAGCCACAGGGGGAAATTAGAGAGTTTCTAAGTGCTGCACTATTCAAACATGCAGTCTTGGCTAATGGTTGGTTTCACTTGTTGGTTGGTTTTCCTCGCCGAGCTACTTAAGTCATTTTTTAGGACTGCAAGTTGAGGTGAAAAGAAAAAAAGAAAAATCAAGCCCATTGCATCAGGGGAACAAAGTCCTGCTGAAGAATAGTAGCACACAGTTGATGGTGTGCTATTAATTCAAAGTCAGTACTTCCTTTGGCTACTTCAACTTCAGCTCCAGTAAGGGAGGTATATATATATATATATATATTCAGTCCTTTAAAATAGCACACCACAAATTGAATAACCTCCTGATCTGCCACCCCAAATCTGGAGCTCTTAGCTGAGTATGAACAGTCTTCTTCTATTCTACAGAATTTAAGCAGGTAACTTAAATCAGCCAACACTGAATTGAGGTGTTACTGCCACCTTAAAGTCCTGTGGATTACATGTCTTGAATGTGTGTCTGGTAAATCCCTATGGCAATTCCACAATCTCTAGGAGGAGGACTTATCCATCCCCTAAGGATACCACGAAGCATAATTAAAAAGGGTGCTACATATATGCTTAACAGTTTCACTGTCCAATGCTGAATGAAGTGCATATAGACATGCCAAATCACAGAAAGAAATGGCAGCTACAGTCTGTAGTGGATTTAAAACAGGTTTAATGAGGGTTTTTGGGGGTTTCCAAAATGTTTACACAACTGAATGTCAGTAGAATACTGCCTAAATATAATAAACTACTTTGCATTTCTATACAGTCAGACTTTGAGGTAGGGAGCTTAGCTTAGCAACATGGAGACTGAAAATCATTTATAATCTTTTTCTTTCCACCAAGAGTTCCCTGCAGGATATATCTCTTTGCAGAAAACCTAGCCTTTAACAGGACTCCGTGCTCGTGTGTTTGCGGGAGCATTCCCATGTTATTGTTAAGAGATAGTGAAAGACTGTGGGACGAAAAAGCGATTTCAGAAAGTCATCAAAACCTTCTGCAAAGTACTGTAGCGTTGTGTGGCTGCCAAGGACGGTCAGATTGACCTTAAGCAGATATCCTGTCACCTAGCCTTGCTTCTCTGCTTGTGCATTTTACCTGTGTGATATTAGACACATTTGACCAGAGGAGAATTCATTCTAATCCTTATCCTTTGGTCCTATGGGCAAAATCCGTTACAATACAAACAGCCTGGTGTGTGTGTGTGTGTGTGTTTGCGGACAGAACATGTACTGTATAAACAAGAGCCAGCATGCCCCCACATCGATGAGATTGAACCGAGCTGAGTGGGCAACCTGGCAGGTGAGGCTCTTACAGTGAAGACCTTGACTAGAATGCATGATAAATTAAAACAAAAAAAAAAAGTAATTTGCTGCACCTACACAGAAATCAACTCCCAAGAGTTTTATGCTGAGAGAGGTGAGAAGGAAGATGCAGTGAAGCAATTCATGTTGGCTGCTGTTGCCATTTAATTTAGGGTGGCTGCCCATAGAGAGCGTGGTTAGAATAATCTCCTAACACACCGTTAATCATTTCTTTCGTTCTAATCGAGAATGTGAGCCAAGAAACACAATGTGAATTTTGCTTATAACATGCAATACCAGCGGAGATAAATTAATGCCAACCTCGAAGGTCTGGGGATACTTGAGTATGTATTGTTTATGATAAGCCCTCTGATGTATTATGATAAATGTCCTGAAGTACTTTCACTGTGTTGTGAGCATTATCGAGACATGTAAATGTGAACTGCCAAAGTGCCTTGGCGGAACATCAGTCAGTCTAATCTAACAAGTATGAATCTATAACTGGAGATAAACAAGAAGAGCTGAGTAATTCCAGGAAGCTGCAAACCGAGCTTTATGGAAAAAGGAAGTGGAGAAGCTGATCACAGCGAGCCCAAGGCTATAAGCACCAACTGCAACTAGTATGGATTTCTAAAAACCTCTTTACCAACGACCCATCCCACTCCCCTGCGTCTCCCACATACCTTATTGCCATCAGGATAAGGTACACACTGGCTAATTACTGTACAGCGGCAAACAAACCAATAGTTCTCTATCTCCCTGGTCATGTCCCATTACTTCAGCTCGATTCCCCTCTTCATATTTCTCTTGACAGGTGCATCTGTCCATGGAGAATGAGGCAGTGTTTCAATTGGCAGGCAGAGGATGTTGTAATGTAGGGGTGTACCTCTGGGCTAACACATGGCTCAGCCAAGGTGAAAATGACGAAGGGAGGGGAGTTGTATTGAACTCAACGGGGTTCTTGTCAATAACACTGCCACTTGGCATCGCCTCCGATGCTGTTATTAATGCTTGGGGTCCGTGCACATATGTAAATGACTGTGCATCTGTTTGTGTTCGACCTTCCCCGGAAAGAAACAGCGGGAACGATGATCAGGATGTACTCTTTCCTCTCTCCCAGTTTCTCACCGGCAACTGTACAATGTGTTGAACACCCACGTGTTCAAGAACCAAATCAATGTGAGTCAAGGAGAGAGAGAAATCGGGGCAGGAGAGACAATGCGGAGGGAGAAAACAGCAAATATTGTGTGCGTGTGTGTGTGTGTGTGTGAGCATGCGAATGTATGCAAGAGAGGAAGAGGAAAGCAGGAGAGAAGGAAGAGAGAGTCTGAAGTGAGACAGCAAGGATAGGAGTGCACAGATTGATATAGCAATTACCAAGAAAGCTATCCCTCAGTTAGGAATACATCTCCATACATTAGAGCAGGGCTGCTCTCCAGCCACTGTTTCTCTGAGGTTGGCTCGGCAGCGTCTCATACACAAAAGGGGCACGCAAAAAGGTCATCACTGTGCACACACTAACGATGAAGAGCCCATCTGTCGTGCATGTTGTTCATACCACCAGAGAAATAAATCCATCTTGTTGGCAAGGGAAGACAAAACTCTCAAAAAGAAAAGCAGAAGGCTATCTTCATAAACAGGCATATTGCACACAGACCATGTTTCTCCTCACTGGTCTGATGTCTGCGATGTTTATTGGAATGCCCATCTCAGCTGTATTTTAAGGGGTGTCTCAGAGCGTCATCCCATAAACATAAACGTGGTCAATTACCTTTCACTGCACAGATGGACGCATGCGGCATTTTGGAAAGCGACTTACACTTGGAAGCTATGCTTGCCACAGTGAGATTCAAAAGGACTGGCTGTCATGCACACTTTCCCTTAGCTAGCAAGTAAATCCGGTTATAGTTGGCCTATAATGTATGCAGAGAGAGGACCGGCATATGCTTGTGCAGTATGACTACAGGCCCTGCATTATATAGAAGAGTTTCGCATGAAAATACAATGCTGCTATACCAAATGGGCTCGGAGTATGCGTGTAAGCATTTCAAATGCCTCCGTTGGTTCAAGACACATCAGATGATGAGAACAAAGAGAGAAAGGGAGCAAGGGAGGTAGAGTAAGACAGGGAGGTGAGGGGGAGTGGGAAAAGTGCTGTGTAAATAACCCCCTGAAAAAAAGAAGAAAGAGTTAGAGGACAAGCAGATGGAAACAAAAACCGTGGTTAAAATGATCCAGTGCGACTTGGATCTCTGCCGCAGGCTCAAAGCTATGCTATGCTCTGCTCGTGTATGCTCGTCTGCACTGTGTGTGAATGAAATGTGTTTTTATGCGTGTGTGTGTGTGTGTGTGTGTGTGCGTGTGTGAGAATACAGTACTTACAAATCAACTGAGAACCATACACTGTGTTTTGATGTCAGATAGCTGTAGGTGTGCGAGTGATGTGATGACACATGGGTCCACTAACTGTGTCAGCCTTTCTTTGCAGGCATGTGGAGGAGAGAGGAGAAGCGTTACTTTGCAACGGATTTGGGCTGACGGGTCAAATTGGTAAGGCTGTATCTGGTGAACTCAAATACTGACTCTTCTTTGACGAAGCTCAATTCGAGGATATTCATTCATCAGACCATCGAAAAGCATCAGAAGATAGCTTCCGTCTCATTATGGATGAGCCAGAGTGAAAATCTCTGTATCCAAGGACTTGCAGGAAAAAAAAAGGATAAAAATGGAAGAACTAGAGAGAGGGTGGGGAATAGAGAGCGGGATAGGATGGACGAGTGTTGAAAGTAATCAAACACTGCCATCTGCTGGTCCTGGTATGAACATACTGTGTCCTTTGAGTCTGAAGCTTAGGCATTGGAACAGCTGCACCTTTGTACCACCTGTTTGCAATGATCCAACTAGAGCATATGTGACGCACAAAGGACAAAGTGCTGGGCCAAATTTGACATAATAATACAGAAAAATACATCAAATGCATACAATGCAATTGTACAGCCCTGTTCAGGAAGATGCACATTTAATTTGCTGGTTGAGAGAGAAGAAAAGAGCTCGGAGGATGGGGTAATTCTATTTGATTAAATCACAATTATGTTAAAATTGCAAGATCCAAGGTTTGGAGCATTTCGATGGCCATTCACTGGCACTCAAGAGCCATAACTTGGGGGGGGGGGGGGGGGGGGGGGGGACCGGAGGGTCGGTGCTATGCGTCTGTACACAATGCTGTTGTAACAGCCGTATGAGGGCAGTGCAGAGGTGGACATGAGCTAACCCACGAGGCCCGCTTACACAAACACATGACCTAAAAACATGCGTGAATGGCCCGGCTATGTCAGCAAAGCACAGAGAAGCCCAGATAACAACACACACAGAGGGAGAGCAACTTCTTTCTCTGCTCAGGTAGACATTCCTCCGCTACATCTTTACATACAGCATGGTTGTTTGCTGCCATCTTAATGACCTGAATGTTAAATACACCTCCTTTACAACATCCCCATCTTCTTCCCACTCTTCCTGCTCATCTAATCGAAGGCAGCAGCAGCAGCAGCAGCAGAGGAATAAAAGGAAAAAACTTCTTGACTTATAACTGAACTGGCAGGGTTTTCCTTGCTCAGTTACGTCACCCGAGTCATAGTGTATCTTGTATTCCTTGATGAAAAGGGTTTACAAGAAGTACTTACTTTGTTGCTGCTCACAAGCCGATACCTTAATGTGTGACACTTCAAATAAGAGTGCGAGAGTGAGAGAGACCAACAGAGTCACAATTTTTTAAAAGGCTGCTTCATTTGACTGTATAAAGATAAGGAGCCTCAAAGAAAAAAAAAAGTTATACAATTCAATATTTGCTGAAATGAATTCACAACTCCACTGCTCTAGCATATTTTTTTCTGTTCTGTCAATCCAATAGCATTGCTACACTGTGTATGTGTGCTGTGACCTACAAATCTGTGCCTGTGTGCCGACACACCCGTAGGGCCCTGACTCCATCTGTCCTCCCACTGAGCTCAGATCCCCAAATAAAGACTTTCATTGCAACATGACAGGGCTTTTCCTGCATAGCGAATTTAAAGGTGGCCATCCTCAAATTCTGTGTCGCCTTTACCAAACCATGCCGCCGTGACCGCGATAACAAAAACTTTCACACGACTGTCACTGCCAACTGATATTGGAACAACTGAATCAGTCCAGGGTGGTGCCTGGCGAATATACAGTGGATATGGACGACAGGCTAACTAATAAGCACTGGCCTTTATAGACATAACTCAAGTAAATGTTCAACAGTAATGGTCTTCCTGGAAGACTCCGTTTAAGTTATTTTTCACACTGGTGTTTGTGTTGGTTTGTCAATAGTATATCTGTCGTACTCAATGCCTCGTAGAGGTGGAGTAGGCAGATGAGGTCTTGCAGATCCGCTTTTGACATTAAACTTATTAATCAATGTTTAGTGGATTGTGTTGTTTGCCTTATTTTAAACCCAAAATCACATATGCATCCTTTGAAGTCAGTAACATTTCTATAGTGAACTAATTGTTGATATTACTGTAAAGTCCACTATTTCTGAGGGGAGGGGACATTCAAATAGAGTGAATTTGAACTGACGCTGACCTCCACTTTCTCTCTTAATAGATCTTGTACCTCAGAGTCCAAAGTTCACTTAATCCAAACTAATCCCGAGTGTCGGTGAAAAAAAGAAAAAAAAAGCACAGACGAGGTCATACCCTCTTTCTTGTCTTATTCATAAGCTGCCCTTTCAGTCCCGCATTTGTGCCCTGCATTCAAAAATCTTGTCTAACCTTCTCTGTCACTGACGGTATAAGCTCAGGAGCATCTGAGGCAATGCGCTCAACATCCTTGCCATTTTCATTTTAGAGGCATATGAGCCACAATCTTCCTTCAAAAACATACAGAGTCCTCAGGATGTCTGCCCTAATAAAGATGGAAAACAGTCCACATAGCAGGCAATCTATATTCTCAATGTTTTGTCCGTGTTGGTGTGCTGTTTTTACAGATGATTGCACGTTCTTGGCAGCGAGATACAGGAAATGAAAGGTACGCTGTGTTCTTTTCTTCAGTCTACCCAAAAAAGGAATACTTGTTTACAGTGTGCTCACGATTATTTATTTCCTCAGTAAGTGTGAGACGAATATAAACTATTGTGATTGCCAAGACACACACCTGCATTTTCATGTCAGTAAATGTCTGAGTGAAAGATGCTGTAAGAGACTCTGTAAGAAGGAGTCAAACCCAATAGCCGATCTGTTTGGTAACAACAACTTGTCCATAATCACTCGTGCCTATTAATGAAATGAGCACCATCATACAACCCCCCCCCCCCCCCCCCCAAAAAAAAAACCCTGAAATCATCTCCAATACTAAAAGCCTCTTTTTCTGGATAGGCTGTGTCTATCCGAGTCTGATTCTGAGCTTTACTCAGGTCCGCTATCTACGCACACAACCATTGCAGAGGAGTCAAAGACTGAG